>NC_134353.1:514289473-514590382 GCF_048569485.1 Anomaloglossus baeobatrachus
TAGAATTTTTTCAATGGCATTGACTTTCATGCCTGTTAAATTACCTGCATGTGCGTCGCGAAAATGTTGAGACGCTCCTGATAATTTTCTGGTGGTGGCATTATTAACATCATAAATATGTTCAGATATCCTCTTTCTGAGAGAACGACAAGTGCTGCCTATATATTGTAACTGGCAAATAGTACACGATATTAAATAAACCACATGGTCTGAACTGCAGTTTATGAGTGACATTATTTTATACGTTTGTTTATCTGTAAATGAAGAAAATTCCTTCACATTTGACATATAACCGCATAGTCCACACGATCTGTGGCCACATTTGAAAGAGCCTGTGCTGGGTAACCAATTGCCAGTGTTTTTTTCTTTTTTAGTGGAACCGCACCTATTCATATGATCACTAGGTGATAACATGGATCCCAATGTAATGTTCCTTTTTGAAACAAATTTAACTCCATTTTTTAAGATTTTGTGTAATGTGTCATCTGTAGATAAAATGGGTAAATATTTTTTAATCACCACAAAAACACTACAGACAAAGGGACACCAAGGAAACTAACAACAACCTGGAACTGGTGAGAGGGTAGATGGACACCTCCTATCCTCACCTATAGCTGTCCCTACTCTTCTAGCTAGTCCCTATACAGTTTCCGCAACTGTTGCCAAGCAGCACTCGGAGTCCCTGGGAAACCCTATAGATGCCCTGACTAGTGAGAGGCGGATGTGATTCACTAAACAGACAAGAGGGTAGGAGAAACAAACAGGGGATAAATAACCAAAATGGAGAGGATATGACTTCAGGGGAATCCACAACAGCTCCTTCCACCAAGGCGTCTTTCATAGAAATGGCTTTGTATAGTCAGCAAAGCTAGCTGGGAGACCTGGCTATTTAAACACAAGGGGGTGTGTCTGCAGAGCAGGTGCAGCTGACCTTAACTGCAGGAGATCGGCTATCAGAAAAACTGACATTAACTACTTAAATACCTAAAGAAACAAAACAACATTTAAATACAGAGACCCAGATAGAAATAAGGGGCTCCAGTCCTCAAGCTGCCACTAGTCTTCAGGACAGGAAGATGACCATGATGCCAGGGTCCGGAATTCCTAAGCATCAGGAAGCGTGAAGCTGAGTCCAGCAATAATGCCAACTTATCAGTTTAAGAGTTAGAATAAGACATAGAACCGCCTGAGAAAAATATGACATTTATGGATTGTAATGTGGTGCTAGGCTGACAAGATTAGTGGAGGTTGGAACAGGCCAAGCAGACAAAGTAAAGAGTGTGTATCGAGATGATCTGTGCTAATGAAACAATTAAGACATATGTTCGCTATATAATGTATACAGTCATTATCAAGTTACTGTTGAGTAAGATCTCGTTTCTAAAGAATTGGTGGCCTCTCTCAATGAACTGGATAAAAATCTGGTCCTGACCAGCCTAGGTTTACAGTAAGATTCAGCCTGCAAAGTCATATTGCCTCCTTAGTAAAAATACACACTGCCAGTAATACATCTTTTATGCTGTGTGCCTGGGCGTAAAAGATGCAGACCTCGCCCATGACAACTGCCCTACACCATGCTGCACTCAGGATGGTCTTTTTTTTGCTGTTGTGCAGCATTAGTTTTTTGACATACATAACATTTTACGGTTAGCCAAAAAGTACTAATTTGATCACATCTGACCAGGGCATCTTGTTCCACATGCTAGCTGTGTACCCTACATATCTTTTTGTAATCTGCAAACAGATTTCTTATTACTTGCTTTCAAAAATGTCTTTCTTCTTGCCACTCTTCTAAAAGAGCTTGTTTTGTGGAGTATACAACTAATAGTTGTCCTTTAGGCAGCTTCTCCTACTTGAGCTGTGGATCTCTGCAGCTCCTCCAGAGTAACCAAGGGTTTCTTGTCTGCTTTTCTAATTAGTGCTTTCTTTACTTGGGTTGTCAGTTAAGGTGGATCGGCATGTCTTGATAGGTTTGCAGTTGTGTCATACTCCTTCCATTTCTGGGTGATGGATTGAACAGTGCTTTGTGAGATATTTATAGCTTGAGCTATTTTTTAAAACCTAACCCTGTTTTAATTTTTTATATAACTTTATTCCTGACCTGTCTGATGTGTTCCTTGGTTTTCACAATGCTCCTTTGAGCCCTAATGTTCTCAAACAAACCTCTGAGACCTTTACAGAAAACTGTAGTTATTCTAAGAATAAATTATAGACAGGTTGACTAAATTTTCTAATCAAATTATTTTTAATTAGTCACTCAGGATTTTATTTAGGGGCATCAGACTGCAGGGAGCTGAATACAAATGTCAGTCACAATCTTCAGATTTATATTTTTTAAATATTTTAAAAAAAAGTATCATTTTAAATTTGTAGGTGTAACTTAGAAAAAAGTGGAAAGATTTAAAAGAATTATTACTTTCATGGCACTGTATGTGGAGTACAATTAAAAGACATAAGGGTCTTTTCACACTGCGTTCTTCTTCACGTTCAGTGGTCCTGTCTGGGCTTACGTCCAAACCATTGCCAAACGGGATTCAGATGTGTATGACGATGGGACCATTGACTTTAATGGTTCAGACAGAGTCACTGTGTGCTCTGTGAAGGACCATATCTGGGCATATATGTCTACTGGGGGCGGACACCCAGACACAGTTTATTACAAACCTTCTCCTATATAGTGTGTCCACCCATATCCTGTCTACCGGCATTAACTTGAGAATGGCAGCAGCTATAGGCATAGAAGCGGTGTGTAGATATAGTAAAGTTGCCATGCACTACGCAATGAATCCACCTATAGAGCCACCTGCTGGAAAACAATGGAGCATTTTTATTTAGAAAACGGAACGAGATAGAGAAAAGAAGTGAATTACAAAGTTGTAGGGCATCATAAATCAATTCGTATCGACACCTTGCATTTGATGATGCCCTGCAACTTTTAACACTAGAACTACTGGACTTGTGACACCTAATAGAACTACATAGTGCGAAGTAGTCAAAATGACTACCTCAGTAGTTCTAGTGTTAATTCACTTTTTTTCTCTATTTCTTTCCGTTTTCAAAATAAAAATGCTAATTCTGTTGTTTTCCACCAGGTGGCACTATAGGTGGTTTCATTGCATAGCGCATGGCTACTTTACTATACCTAGACACTACTTCCATGGCTATAGCTACCGCCATTCTCAAGTTAATGGCGGTGGACAGGATATGGGTGGCCACACTGTATGTTATATTGGTAATCACGGTCCTAAAAAATGGTCAAGTCTCCTGACAAAAACACTTGATTTTAAATGTGATGCATGGGAAAAATAGTAATATATACATATATATATATATATATATATATATATATATATATATCTCAATGTGGAGCGAACCAGCAGGACGGGAGACTTCAGGTTTTGCAGTTAGAATCCAATATTTATTGAAGATGGATTAAAAGGATATCCAGAGTTCAGTAACAAAGTGCAAGCATTATGCTGAACAGACGACGCGTTTCGGCGGTAAGAATAAGCCACCTTCTTCCCGGTCTCAAGCAACCAATGAAAGTGCCACCAATTTTGTCCAGACCATTTTTGGGATTTTGTGTGAAATTATGTCCAATTCGCCTCTTTTTCAGTGTTTGTGTTGTTCCAAAACGCATAAAGTAAATAAACATGTGTATAATTAAACATGTAATTGCAGTAATTATTAGGAGTAACATGTCATTTTTTGGTACAATTTCATTGGTGTCAACACTTTCGGCATGTTTTTCTCACTATCTGACATGAAATCAGAATAAACCTTTCCCATTTTAGGTCAATGAGGATTACCAAAAATGTTATATTTGCCACATGACTAATGAGAGAGAGAGAGAGAGAGAACGTTTTAAGGCATTTTTATACATTTCATTAGTATTTCATACTATTGCGCTTAAACTGTATGACTTGGGTCCAATTTTTTTAGATATCCCTCCACAATCATCTCACAATTGTTGGTAAGAATTTAAGACAATTCCTCCTGACAGAACTGGTGTAACTGAGCCATGTTTGTAGGTTGCCTAGCTCTGACTTGCTTTTTCAGCTTTGACCATAAATTTTCAATAGAATTGAGATCAGGGCTTTGTGATGGCCACTCCAAAACATTGACTTTGTTATCCTTAAGCCACTTTGTAACCAGATTGGCAGTATGCTTCGTGTGATCGTCCATTTGGAAGACCCATTTCCGCCCAAGGGTTCATGGCTGATGTCTTGAGATGTTGCTTCAGTATTGCCGCATAATATTCTTTCCTCATGATGCCATCTATTTTGTTAAGCGCAGCAGTCCCTCCTGCAGTAAACAACCCCACAACATGATGCTGCCACCCCCGTGTTTCACAGTTGGGATGATGTTCTTAGGTTTCAAAGCTTCTCTCTTTTTCCTCCAAAATTTAAAAATGATCATTATAGCAAACAGTTAAATTTTAGTTTCATCAGACCACAGGACAGGTCTCCAAAAATAAAGGTCTTTGTTACTGTGTGCATTTGCAAACATTAATCTTGCTTTTTTTATGCTTTTTCCTGGCAGAATGGCCTTTCTGCCCATCTTGATACAGTACTCATTTCACTGTGGATTATGACACAATTTTACCAGATTCAGAAGGTCTTTTGCTTTTGTTCTTGGGTTGATATGCACATGTTTGACCAAACCACATTCATTTCTATTACACAGAACCCAACTCCTTCCTGAGCGGTATGATGGCTGAACATTCACATCTTGTTTGTCCTTGCGTGTAATTGTTTGTACAGATGAACAAGTGTATTGCAAATATAAAAATGACTATTTTGAGTTCATACATTGTTAAACTCTAAAGGCCCAGTCACACTAAACAACTTACCAGCGATCCCAACAACGATACAACCTGATAGGGATCGCTGGTAAGTTGCTAGGAGGTCGCTGGTGAGATGTCACACTAAGCAACGCTCCAGCGATCCCACCAGCAACCTGACCTGGCAGGGATCGCTGGAGCATCGCTACATGTGGAAGCATGCTGCGCTTGGTAACTAAGGTAAATATCGGGTAACCAACTTGATATTTACCTTGGTTACCAGCACACACCGTTTAGCGCTGGCTCCCTGCACACCTAGCCACAGTACACATCGGGTTAATTACCCGATGTGTACTCTGCTACGTGTGCAGGCAGCAGGAGCCGGCTTCTGCGGACGCTGGTAACCACGGTAAACAGCGAGTAACCAAGAAGCCCTTACCTTGGTTACCCGATATTTACCTTCGTTACCAGCGTCTGCCGCTCTCAGCTGTCAGTGCCGGCTCCTGCTCCCTGCACTCCTAGACACAGAACACATCGGGTTAGTTACCCGATGTGTAGTCTGGCTATGTGTGCAAGGAGCAGGAGCCGGCACTGACAGCTGAAAGCGGCAGACGCTGGTAACAAAGGTAAATATCGGGTAACCAATGTAAGGGCTTCTTGGTTACCCGCTGTTTACCGTGGTTACCAGCGTCCGCAGAAGCCTGCTCCTGCTGCCTGCACATTTAGTTGTTGCTCTGTCGCTGTCACACACAGCGATGTGTGCTTCACAGCGGGAGAGCAACAACTAAAAAATGGTCCAGGACATTCAGCAACAACCAACGACCTCACAGCAGGGGCCAGGTTGTTGCTGGATGTCACACTAAGCAACATCGCTAGCAAGTTGTGCCTCAGCAGCGATGTTGCTAGCGATGTTGCTTAGTGTGACGGCACCTTAACATATTGTTGATTCAGACAATGTGTTCATTGTGACAAAACCCTGTGATTTATTTAACCCAAATATCTGATGTTTATTCTTGAGAGTTTTGAATTGTGTGGTTTTATTGCCCTATTGTCTGATGTTTGAGATATATCTCTGATTCGTCTAATTCCAAAGGCTGGCCACTGGAGGGAAAAGGTGAACTAGACTTACAACACATTAACATTAGCTCAGAGAAATATGGCAATGACAGGAGCTCTTTGTGTATTTGTATCTGTAGGACGCCCAATACAATGTTGGGATTTGTTCCAGGAGTTCTCTGTATTTGTTGTGCTTTTCCAACTGTTGTTCCAGACAGATGATGTTCAAAACTCCTTGGTGATGTAAGTACTTAACCTTATAAGTACTTAACCTTTGTATGTTGAATATATAAAAGTGACGCAATATCATACTTCTCCTTCAATTTTGTATTTTATATTAACCTTTATGATAAAATTACTTAATTGCCTTCTTTAAAGTTGTATCTGAATCTTAGTGTTAAAAATTTGGCAAAACAACAAGGCACCTTTAGGTATCTGGAAATTACACCCAAGGATGAACCAGACGTGTGCAAGTCCACCATTCTCTTCCTGAGATCTTTGCTGATTTCTTTTGACTTTCCCATGATGCTACACAAGAAGCAATGTGTTTCAGGTGTGCATAAAAATACATCCACAGGTGTGTCTCTGATTAACTCAGATGTTACCAATAAATCAGAACCTTCCAAAGACATGACATCATCATATGTGCCTTCCCATATTGTTAACAGGCATAGAACTGTTAAGGGTGCTTTACACGCTGCGACATTGCTAACGTTATATCGTCGGGGTCACGTCGTTAGTGACGCACATCCGGCGGTGTTAGTGACATCGCAGCGTGTGACAGTTAGGAGTGACAATCAACGAAAGCAAAAACATGAAAAATCGTTGCTCGTTGACACGTCGCTCCTTTTCATAATATCGTTGCTTCTGCAGATACGATGTTGTTCATCGTTCCTGCGGCAGCACACATCGCTATGTGTGACACCGCAGGAATGACGAATATCTCCTTACCTGCATTCACCGGCAATGAGGAAGGAAGGAGGTGGGTGGCATGTTCCGGCCGCTCATCTCCGCCCCTCCTCTGCTATTGGACAGCTGCCGTGTGACGTCGCTGTGACTCCGCATGAACCGCCCCTTTAGAAAGGAGGCAGATCGTCGGCCAGAGCAATGTAGCAGGGAAGGTAAGTCCGTGTGACGGGTATTAGCGATGTTGTGCGCCACGAGCAGCAATTTGCCCGTGACGCACTACCGACGGGGGTGGGTATGCTCGCTAGCGATATCGGTACCGATATCGCAGCGTGTAAAGTACCCTTTAGTGTATGTAAATTTTTGACTTTGCAGAAAGTAATAAAAATGGCGTAAAACATTTTCTCTCTCTCATTCTGGCATTTGGCAAATATAAATAATTTTGGAAATTGTAATTGACCTAAAACAGGAAAGGTTTATTCTGATTTCATGTCAGATAGTGAGAAAAACATGCAGATGTATCTGTTTAGATAGTGTATGTAAACTTCTGCTTTAAACTAGATAACATAATATAGGCATATATTTATATATGCCTACGTGGTAATTGTGAGGCAGTGTGGGTCTGAATAAATGGTAATTTTTATCTTGCAATATATTCCATGAGAATTCAGATGTTAGCTGTTGTCATGGAAACAGTGGTGCCGTGTTAGATAGCTTTTGTGAAAAACAGCTGTAAAACAAAATGTCAGCAGAATGAATCCCCTTCTACATTTTCCATTTTAAAATGATCTGTTTATATATCAAATCTGTTTTATATATAAAATATTTCACTATGACAAATCTTTAAAAATCTCTAAAATCCTTAAATAAACCAAAAGTACAATCACTTCTGCTCTTTTTGGTTTTGAATCTACTCCGACAGTAATTTCTTTATTAAAATCTTAATACTGTCATGTGCACCTCCAGGAGCGCACTAGGATTTTCGTTGTTATTCTATTTGAATTTTACAGGAAAAAAAATGTCATTTGTTCCCCTTGGTACACAATTATGGGATATTTTTATTCAGGATACGATATTGATGTCCATACCTAAAAGGATTGTATGATCTTTGGCCTTTAGGAGCGCACCAGTCTTCAACCTCCCGACTCTCTGCTTCTAGGGAACAGTGTGCTCTAGACTGATTGTCAGTTCGGTCAGTATCATCATGGCCGGAGTCCCAACCTGTGCATGCTCCCGTCCTGCAATCTAGGGTAGCGTTATCTCAGAGCAGTGATTACAAGCTTTATAACAAAGGCACTTAGCAATTTAACAATTTATGATGATGAGAAATCCTTGATCTGTGAAAATATACTCCTGTTATTGCTCAAGCAGCAGAGACAAATATAATCTCAGCATTTAACATCAATGCTTTCCAGACCACCACAGAGAAGAGAAAAGTCATTCTGATTGTTACTTTAAAGAGCACACTTTAGTCTTGGGGCAATGTGACAAATTTGTTTTATTGACGTGGAAGTTACTTTTATAGGTGCACTGTGGGTGCTATTTTTAAATGACATTGTGGCTACCATTGTTACATACTTAGCAATAATCTAATGGGTAAAATCAGAACATTGTAGCTCTCCAATGAGAATGCCTTATATTGCCCCCCAAAACACATTAGAATATCTCATTTGGGAGGTGATTAGTGATCCAGCACTTCTATGCTTTTGGAGCACCCCACGGAGCCAGACGGGTTACTTGTCGCCGGGGCGGTGTAAGGATCAGGGGGATGTCATGGGTGGCCTGCCCGGTTTCTTGACCCCGAGGTGTCCACAGAAAGGGGGGATGGATGGGGATGTTATCGTGACGCCAGCTGCGGTATGCGACCATGGATTAGCCGCCGCTGCGGTCGATGTCCTCCGGGGCTGATGGTAATAGCAGCAACTATGGTTTCCGCTCCACAGAGGTGGAGCGGGCCCCAGGGAGGATGATGAGGGGAGTTGTACTTGGCCGTTGGCGCTGAAGCGATCTCCCCTAGGGTTCTGCATCCTGTTCTGCGTTGGTCACGAGGGAGCAATCAAGCTCTCCCCTCGGCGACCGTATGAACTTCTGTGTCCCACCAGAGCCACTGGTGAGACCGTCTGCTCCCTTTCTCTCCTGCTGGACAACTCTCTCTGTTGTGTTGGCTCCTAACTCCCCCTCATGGCTGCTCCTCCCCTGGTTCTCTGTCACTAGTGAGTGGCTGCCCCCCATGTTTGGTGACTGCCTTAACACCCGACCCTAACCCAGTCCCCAGTAGGGAGGGCAACCTGATTGTGTGTGAGTTTGTATGTAGTGAACTGGTACCAACCTAATCTGGATCCAGGATAAGTACCACACCTTAAGTGAGGTGCAGTACCCTGTGGCGACTGAGGCCTCAGTGGCACCACATTTAGAATCTGTCATCGAAACTGTTGGCACCTATGCTGGAGAACACTTTAGTTGGCCCTATTTTATATGATAATCGGGCTGCAATTATTTATGGAGCTCTTTGGATAAAACCTTTTTTAAGGCCATGAAGACTGTCATTTTATTATCAGGTTGGGGTTAAATCAGAGATGTGGCTTCTATACTCCCTGGCAGAAGTTCTGTCACTTATCCATGTTATGTAAATAAAAGCTTGTAACCTGACTTTAAATTCATCCATTGGTTTTATAAGTTACTCTTTTGAAAGCTGAAACCCTCCCAAATTTGGTTAGGTATGAAAATAAAGTTGCTGCCAAGCTGAGATATTGATCATTTAATGAACACAGAAAGGTCAGATTTTGTCAAGATAAAAGTTTTGTCGCCTTGTCATATAATACCCAATCCTGGTTTACATCCTCACCTGTGCTCAGTAAATGATCGGTTAATTAGTGGGTGTGTATAAAACAAAACCCAGCACCCCAGACCTTCACTTGAACTGCAACTTAACCGCTGATAACATGCCAAAAATCCACCATGCGACCAAAGCCTTGATTATCAAGAGGCTGAAGACCATATCCACTGCAGAGGTGGCTGGCACCTTTAATGTGTCTCAGCATCAAGTACAAAGACCCCGCAAGACAACTACTCAGGAGGAATGTTTGTTGATTAGAGAATCCAAAGCAAGCCCCTCTTCCACTGTAGCAGAGCTCCAAGAGGTCTGGTTACCTCAAGTCCCTGTGTCAACTAGAACAGTTTGTAGGATTCTGTGTCAAAATGGCCTCCATAGTCAATACATTGCCCAAAAGCCAGCACTAAACAAAAGGTAATTAAAAAATTGTGGCACTTGTGTGGCATTTGCCAAGTCCCACAGCCTGCTAAACAGATGGACACTGGAAAAGTAGCAGAAGGTGGATTTCTCTGATGAATCATCAATTGAATTACACTACATCCGCCGCAAATACTGCAGAAGACCTACTGGAGCCCGTATGGATCCAAAATACACCCAGAAAACAGTTAAGTTTGGTGGTGGAATGATCATGGTCTGGGGTTACATTCAGTATGGGGGTGTGCAAAACATTTGCAAGGTGAAAGGCAATATCAATAGCCTAAAAATTCTGCAGTAGGATGGTGCTCCATCTCATATATCCTTCTTTACAACAAAGTTCCTCCTGGCAAAGAATATCAAGGTGCTCAAGGACTGGCCAGCCCAGTCACCAGACATGAACATCATTGAGCATGTTTTCGGCAGGATGAAAGAGGAAGCTTGGAAGACAAAACCAAAGAATCTAGATGAACTCTGGGAGGCATGTAAGACTGCATTCTTTGCTATTCCTGATGACTTCATCAATAAACTGTATGAATCATTATTCACTCACATGGATGCAGTCCTTCAAGCTCATGGAAGTCACACAAAACATTAAATATTGCTCTAATAGCACCACAACTTCATTCACCAATGTTATGCAAAATATCTTTGTATTAGAAGTTAATTATTTGTTCGAATTTCACATTACTTTCTGTGGGTGACAAAACTTTTGTCTTGCCAAAATCTGACCTTTCTGTGTTCATTAAATGATCAATATTTCAGCTTTGCAGCAACTTTATTTTAATAACCTAAACCAAATTTGGGAGGGTTTTAGCTTTCAAAAGATCAAAAGAGTAATTTATAAAACCAATGGATGAATTTAAAGTCAGGTTATAAGCTTTTATTTACATAACATGGATAAGCTACAGAACGTCTGTCAGGGAGTGTATTTAGGGCCAGGACATTTAACTGCAATTGTAGCAGGATGGTGATAATTCAGAGATAAGGCTTTATTTAGGGTACCGTCACACTTTAGCGACGCAGCAGCGATCCCACCAGCGATCTGACCTGGTCAGGATCGCTGCTGCATCGCAACATGGTCGCTGGTGAGCTGTCAAACAGGCAGATCTCACCAGCGACCAGTGACCAGCCCCCAGCCAGCAGCGACGTGCAAGCGACGCTGCGCTTGCACGGAGCCGGCGTCTGGAAGCTGTGGACACTGGTAACTAAGGTAAACATCGGGTATGGTTACCCGATGTTTACCTTAGTTACCAGCGCACACCACTTAGCTTAGCGTGTGCAGGGAGCAGGAGCCGGCACTGGCAGCGTGAGAGCTGCGGAGGCTGGTAACGAAAGTAAATATCGGGTAACCACCTTGGTTACCCGATGTTTACCTTGGTTACAGCTTACCGCAGGCTGTCAGACGCCGGCTCCTGCTCCCTGCACATTCAGGATTGTTGCTCTCTCGCTGTCACACACAGCGATGTGTGCTTATCAGCGGGAGAGCAACAATAAAAAAACGAACCAGGGCTGTGTGTAACGAGCAGCGATCTCACAGCAGGGGCCAGATCGCTGCTCAGTGTCACACACAGCGAGATCGCTAATGAGGTCACAAAAAACGTGACTCAGCAGCAATCTCAGTAGCGATCTCGCTGTGTGTGAAGTACCCCTTAGGGCTTGGACATTTATCTTCAATGCGCTATAACACGTTGGTGATAATTCAGAGATGAGGCCTTTATTTAGGGGCCTGGATATTTATCTACAATGGTAGCGTGTTGGTGATAATTCAGAGATGTAGTCTTTATTTAGGACCATGGCATTTGCCTACCAATCTTAGGTGCAATTCTATATTATCTTGCTTAAGCAATTTCTCCAAAGTAGGTAAGTTTGTTAAAATGTTCAGCTCATTATGTATTTGACTTTGGAGTGTATGCTATCAGGTTGGATAAAATGATGGACCTCTGTCATACTGCGTTCTTAAAACTATGATTTACAACTTTCGGTAAAATCTTCTGCGAATCATTAGTACAGTCTACAGCTTTGTTAATGTGAAAGTACATTCTTGGCTCATCTCCATAATTCATATATTTATATAATATATAAAATGGAAAGAATTTAGATAGAAAAGAATTATTCATATCTGTGAGGATCTGTAGAAGGCAAATGTATTATTCACTTTAAATATTTTCTCCCACCGCCAAATGCGACTTACTTTCAGCTAAAGTTTTAATCAGTTAATTAGATTTTCTACTTGAAGCATAAAATTCACTATATAAAAGTTTGAGGAGTAGCTCAAGTAAATAGATTTTACTTACTTATGGACATTGCTATTTTCTGTTTTCCTGTGGTAGACAATTTTTAAAAGTAAAATCATCAAGTCTAAGCTACAATAATAGTGATAAACAATTTGGCTGAACTTCCTGTAGATGTCAATCCGAAGAAAAAAGAAGAAATACCGCTATATTAGGTATAATGATCAGAATTTTATGACTTTTTCTATAAACAATTTTACATTTCAGTTGAAAATAATATTTAATCCCATCACGATATGTGGTGTACATATACGACGCGGAAGGAAGTACATTCCCACCTCCGTACGTGTACAGCCTGAGGATCGCGGCCAGTCATTAGCAGAACCAGCAAAATCATCAGCGTGTGTCAGATATGTTTCATAGCTGACACCCTACAGTAATGTCAACGGTTGGTGCTACCTCCAATCACAGGCATTTAACCACTCTGATGCCGCTGTCAAAAATGACATCGGCATCGATCAGCTAACTGTAGGGAGGAGGCTCCAAATTTCACCTGATCGGCATAACGTTATTACAATCACGTTGTGCCAGTGATTTTGAAAAATGGCCATGGGGTCACCCAGGTCCCATGCCTTGTAAGGTCCTGCCTTGAGAAGGACCTGACATGCCTCCTGTTTGGTTATGATTGACTGCTCTAATAATCTGCAATGTAAAATCAGCAGTGATTAAAGTTGGTAAAGTTGATGTGCCCTAGTGGGATTAAGTAAAAAAGTAAAAAAAAGTCAAATAACTTTGTAAAATTGTGAAAAAATAGAAGGGAATATACAAAAAAATCGAAAAGTGTTTTGGAAGTAAATGCACTGTTTTCCTGTTATAACCAAAGTAACCAACTACACATATTTGGTAACGCCGCGACTGGAACAAACCAATCTATAAAACTGTCATATTATTTAACCCAAGACGAACAGAAAAACGTTTTCAGCTCACCAGACTAAGCAAATGTAGGATGGATGCGGTGCACGGAAGCCCTGAATCAGCTTTCAGGTGAGAAAGACAAGGAATGAGAAGAAATCCAGCTGCCGCAGGGATCTCAGGGTTAAATCTCCATCTTTATTAAAGTTCCATCATGCTAAAAAGGTACAAAAACTAAAAACCATAATGAAAAAGAGTAGACAAGGTCCACTTGTTTCGGGCACAAAAAATGTCCTTAATCATGACACTTTCTAGTTTTAGACAGGGTGAATTTATTCATAATGAAGAAATCCAACCTAAAGGGAGTGAAATTAGCATCAATTAGATTATTAACCCTTCATATAATGGACCGAGAAAAAGAAAATATAAAATAATTTGTCACACAGCATTTTGTTCTAGACTCGCTGAGTGTCATGGCCGCATGAGGCACTATTCAAACTACAGATTCTGACACTCCACACTATGCTTTCTATGGTGCTTTGTATGAGTTGCACAGGCAGGCTTGAGCATCGACCAGCTATATGCTCATTCATGATTGGTCTATCAAGAGTTAATTTCTGCTAGCCTGCCTGTTACCTTTTTATCACATGTTATGGGACACCTATCACAGGTATTCCCCACCTTTTTAAGATGGATGAATTTGTCTTCCTTTGCTGACTGTAGCTTTCAGCTACACTGGTCCGTGTGATGTTGTTTTCCAGTCTGGTAATTTACTGTGTGTTGCTTGGTGTGCAGTGGAGTTTCTCCTGTTGTCTGGTTGTTTCCTCCCTGCTTTAGTTTTCCTCCTCATCACTTGTTGTCTGATTACTCTGTCTGAGGGTGCTGTGTGATAAAGTTTTAGTTTCCCGTTTGTCTATCACTATTGGTGTTTACACACTCATGTCCCAGTCCCCTCTGGAGTCGGGAGAGATGGGGTACTTGATCAGAGCTGGTCAGGAGCAGGGGTAGGAAGGCGGCTCATGCATCATCATCACATGTATCTCTGGGATCAGGGACAACTAGGGTTTCCTAGCCTGAGGGTCACTTTAGGAGCCCCAGCCCCCTGTTATCACCTGCCACTGTATGACATAACTATTTCTGACCTACAACGATCTATGAATTTTAAAAATTGAACAATGCTTCCGTACCCAAGAAAAAAACACATCGATATTTAGACAAACTTGAGAATTCCATTATCTTCACTAAGAAACAAGCTTGACAGAAATTGGAATTAGGTCTTTGACATAAAACCTTTCATTATGGTTGGACATTATCCTGAAGTCTTTTGTGTCACTTCCCCAGCCCCTTTAAGGCTATGTGCGCACGCTGTGTTTTTTTACCGCATTTTTGTGGTGCGTTTTTGGGCTCAGAACTGCAGGACTTTGCTTCCCCAGCAAAGCCTATGAGATTTCATTTTTTGCTGTCCGCATAGTGCAGTTTTATTTGGCTGAATTTTTGAGCTAAAAAAAAAAAAATGAACATGTCAATTATTTTCTGCGTTTTCCTGCGTTTTTCAACCCATGTATTCCATTGAAAAAATGCAGCAAAACGCAGTGAACAAAAACACAGCAAAACGCAGGCAAAACCGCGAAAAATGTGGTGCGTTTTTACCCTGCGTTTTTGCCGCAGGTGTGTTTTTGTGCATTTTTTGCAGCCGGAAACGTACAAAAACGCAGCTTCAAAAAAACGCAGTGTGCGCACATAGCCTAAAAATATTAGGCAGTTGTTAGCCACTACTCATAAATTACAATGGTCATCAAATTATAATTGGGTAACATCTGATGTGGTTGCTCTCTATTCATGCATATCGCATACCAAGGCTTTGGATTTCCATTTAGAGAAATACTCCAAATTTTCCAATTCATTCATTGATTGCAGTTTGGATATAATCTTTTTTCTCCTGACTAATCATTTTTTTTTTTTTTTCAATCATGAGCTTTTCATTCAGATTTTCAGTTCTCCCTTGGGTGCAAAATTTTCCCCGCCCTTGCAAATCTTTATATGATGTGGCAGTAGGAGATCATTCAATATCTGCCTACCATCCTTTCTTGGATTCAATCATCTGGTATGGCAGATATATTGATGATTTGATATTTATATGGTGCAATATTGACTGTTATGAACTGGTAACCATGGACGATCACAAAAAAATCTCATTAATCAGGAAAAAACAAAACCACAAGAATAGTTGTAGACAAAGCTGACCACAATCCCCTATCTATCGGACAACACTAGAAGTAGCAGTGGAATGTTCCTAACATACCTAGACACCTCATCACTGCCGGAGAAACTTGCTACACCTCAAAGATAGAAATGAGGAATCCGAACTTACCTCGGAGCAGTCCCCAAAGAAATAGCAAGCCCCCAAATAATCCAAACATGAACAGGGAGCAAGCTCCCTTTCTTACTGGAGAAACTGCCCTGTTCACAAAAGCAGAGATACAGATCCTCACAAACAAGAAACAGAAACACAGAACAAAATGGGATAAGCAGAAACACCCTTAAGGGCAATTCTAGCAATTAAGCACAGAAACTAGTACATTTATCTGGAGTAGATTTAGGCACAGCATAAATGGGAGAAACTGAAGGGAAAACTCCCAGACATCTTCAGAAGCAGCAGGAACATTTATCACCGTAGCTCGCCAGCCAGAAAGTGCTCTCCTAAATATACTAGACTGCTCTGCAATAGGATTTACTGGATTCCTAATTAATTCCATCACCTGTTTGAATCACAGATTCAGACTCAGCTTCATTACTATTCCTGGCCACCAGAGGGAGTTCCATTCCAGCACCCACTCGGATGACATTCACAACAGTACTTCCCCCTTGAGGAGGGTTCACCAAACCCTCACCAGAGCCACCAGGTCTGTCAGGATGGGCAAGACGAAAGGCACAAGCCAATCTGTCAGCGTAAATGTCAGAAGCAAAAACTCAGGAAATGTCCTCCTGACCTTAACCCTTCCACTTAACAAGGTACTGAAGCTTACGTCTATTAAGGCAGGAATCCAAAATTTTCTCTACTTCATACTCTAGATCCCCATCTACCAACACAGGATCAGGAGGCGCCGCCGTGGGAACTGTTGGTTCCACATGTTTCTTCAACAAGGACTTATGAAAAACATTGTGAATTTCAAAAGACTCAGGAAGAGCCAAACGAAAAAATACGGGATTAAAAATCTCCGAAATCTTATCAGGCCCAATAAATCTTGGCTTACATTTAGGAGAAGAAACTCTCATAGGAATATTTTTGGAGGACAACCAAACCATGTCCCCCACTTTAAACCGGGGACCAACAGTCCTACGCCAGTTGGCAAACCTTTGAGCATTCTCCTGGGACTGAAACAATTTGTCCATTACCTGACGCCAAATCTGCTGCATTCTCTCCACCACAGAATCAACTCCTGCACAGGCCGAATCCTCAACCTGCCCTGAAGAAAACCTGGGATGAAACCCAAAATTGCAGAAAAACGGAGATATCAAAGTAGCAGAGCTAGCCCTATTATTGAGAGCAAACTCTGCCAATGGCAAAAACGAAACCCAATCATCCTGATCCGTAGGTACAAAACACCTCAAATAGGTTTCCAAGGTCTGGTTTGCTCTCTTAGTCTGACCATTGGTCTGAGGATGAAATGCAGAAGAAAAAGACAGCCCAATTTCTAATTTAGAATATAATGATCTCCAAAACCTTGACACAAACTGAACTTCTCTGTCTGATACATATTCTCAGGAATACCATGTAAACAAACCACCTGTTGAAAAAACAAGGGCACCAACTCTGATGAAGACAGCAACTTAGGCAATGGTACCAAGTGGACCATCTTAGAAAATCTGTCACAAATAAGCCAAATAGCCGTCATCCTCTGAGAGACCGGAAGATCCGAAATAAAATCCATAGCGATATGAGTCCAAGGTCTCTTAGTTACAGGCAATGGCAATAACAACGCTCTAGAACGGGAACAACAAGGCTTGGATCTAGAACAAACCTCACAAGATTACACAAAACTTCTGACATCCTAAGATAAAGAAGGCCACCAAACAGACCTACTCACAAGATCCCTAGTACCAAAAGTCCCAGGATGACCAGCCAAGACGGAACAATGAATCTCGGACATAACTCTACTCCTCCAATGATCAGGAACATACAGTTTCCCCATAAGAAATCTCTCAGGTTTGTCCCCCTGAAATCTCTCAAGTGCTAACCTCAAATCGGGCGAAATGGCGGAGAGGACCACACCTTCATTCAGGATGGTAGATGGCTCAGCAACATCAAAAGAATCAGCAAATAAACTTCTAGTGAGGGCATCTGCATTAATATTCTTGGTGCCTGGTAGAAAAGAGATCACAAAATCAAATTGCATAAAAAGTAGAGCCCACCTGGCCTGCCTAGGAATTAGTCTCTTGGCAGATTCAAGGTAGGTCAGATTCTTATGATCAGTGAGCACCAAAATTTGATGTCTAGCCCCCTCCAACCAATGTCTCCATTCTTCAAAAGCCCACTTCATAGCCAATAATTCCCGATTGCCCACATCATAGTTTCGTTCAGATGGAGAAAATATCCGAGAGAAGAAGGCCCAAGGCTTCAGTTTGGAAGTTCTAGGATCTCTTTGAGACAAAACAGCTCCTGCTCCAATATCTGAGGCATCTATCTACACTTGAAATGGAAGAGAAACATCAGGTTGCTGCAGGACTGGGCAGAAGTGAATCCTATTTTAAACTCCTGGAAGGCCATAAATGCCTCTGGGGTCCAATTCTCAACCGCCAGACAGAAAAGGCTCTCCTAAATACACTAGGCTGCTCTGAAATAGGATTTCCTGGATTCATAATTAATTCCATCACCTGTTTGAATCACAGATTCAGACTCAGCTTTATTACCATTCCTGGACACCAGAGGGAGCTCCACACCAGAACCCACTTGGATTATATTCACAACAATTGACACTGTTAATCATCTGTCCAGTTTTTGTATTTTAAATTATAATAATATAAACTTGAAGTTCACAGTTGAGTATTTGGCCTGTGTCACTCCCTTTTTGGATGTTTACCTCATAGGTGATTTTGCAACAATTCCGGGTGGCTGAAAGTTGATATTTTTAGGCTGGGTCTCTCTAGCCTGAGAATACCAGCCCCAGCAGTCGGGCTTTATCTTGGTTTTGTATCAAAATTGTGGGGGAACCGCATGTCAGTTTTTGAATTATTTATTTAAATAATTTATTATAAAGCTGCATGCGGCTCCTCTTAGGCCGGAGTCACACTTGCAAGGGACTCTCGCGAGTCTCACATTGCATCATCCGACACGGCCACACACTCTCATGACAAGAGCGGGTCGGCTGTATGTATTTCTATGCAGCTGCACACTCGTGTCCAGAGAGTGTCAGGTCCGGTGAGCGCTGGGTGATGCGATGCGAGACTGTCATTTTTTCGGCAGATGTAGTAAGTATCTCATTTGGTATTGCATCAGGCGGCACAGTACATGCATTACACTGGGGAACGCAATTTTTTAGGAGTTAGGTCTGACAACTGTTCTTAATTAATTTTTGGATGCTGAATCCAGAAATGATCTCAGTTTTTCTCTATCACGTCAAGTTTTTGAACTATAGGATTTTTGTCTTCTCAAAAATATGTAAACTACTGTACCTAAAAAGTGTTGTTGTTTTTTTAAATAGTACAAATATGAACAAAAAATGAAATATATAAGAAATAGGCATGACAAATATGTTTTTTAACACTATCATGTTTATATGACTCTATATGAGTCGAATTGTACTCCGATAACAAGTCTTATTACAGAAATCAGTGCAATTTGTGCTTCTATGGCAGATAAGTTGAGGAGGAAAAACTTAACGTGATAGAAAAAAACTGACTACATTTTTGGAATCAGCATGCCAATTTTAGTATAAATCAGCTAAAAAACCTAACTCAACAGAAATTCTTTTTCAAATTGTTCCCCAGTGTTATAGACCCTTATCCTCCAAGCAGTCTCATATATATTTATCCTTATTCTGCTTCTGGCGACATAGTAAGTTAAGTGCATAAACCTCCATATGACCTCTGATTCTAGATTTCCACTCTTGTTTATGCTTGACTTACCTACATTGGTTCCTCCTCAGCAGATTCCAGATGATTCCGCCACAAAATTTGTGTGTATACACTTTTCTCTGTATATCAATAGTGATCCCAGGTACTGTTTACCTTACAGATTCTGCTTATACCAGTATAATGTTGCAGTACCTTCATATACAGCACAGTCTAATTGAAGGTGCTGTAAGCCTCAGAACGACTCCTGCAAGTGCACTGCTTTCAGCCACTATCTTTTTTCAGTTGGACATCCCTGGTCCTATAGAAAATATGTCACAGTTTCACGAAAAGGTACAGTATATACAGTTCTATAAAATCCACCATATCTTACTCATGTTAAAGCCTTTTGTCAGGTACACTTACAGTTAATTGGACATACACTACAGATCATAGAGCCTTGATTCATTCATTTTATCACAGTACTTGGGTGCACAGCTATAGCTGCAGTATACATTCACTTATTGTCACACCATATGGTATGCACTCACATGCTTAGGGCCTCACACCTCAGATATATAGCCTTCCTTGTCATGTATACTAACAATATATTTTCTTTTAGGCACCTACCTTGTATTTTCTTATTCGCGGCTCTTCCCCTTCCCTCTTCCAGAGTACTCCTCCTGGTATGTTCAGTGTTTCTCTAGCACAATCCTGTCACACTGTACTAAGGAGATGCTGAAGCTACAGTGTAGCTTCAGAGTGCATTTAGCAGGAAAATCACTAGAGGGCAGTAGAGTAGACACTATACCAGGTCAGCAGCAGGAGGTCTCATAAACAGCCCAGGGATAACAAAATCGTTGTCAGGTGATAGCCGAGGGTCAGAAGCCGGGACTTCACGTATGCAACACATGGGAGAGACGGAGTCGAAGTTAGGAACGAGGATACAGGTCAGATGCTGGGAAGTCCAAGTACAAACAAGGGAGGAGGACAAACAGGTCGGAACCGGGATGAGACAGACAGGGAAGGATACACAGTAGACAGGAGTGGGAAGTCAGGAACTGGGACAGATGGACAGACAAGGAGAGTATGTGTCAGAACAAGGTAGCTGGGAGGCAGGACATATTAGGTAACTCACCAGAGCCAGTAACACCCACTACATAGCATAAACTATCACTGGCACTGAACCGGAGGTGCAGCACCAGGATATAGTGTCCCGGAAACTGGAGTGAGGCAGGGAGGATTTAACCCCTGACATAACCAGACCGGAGCTGGGTGAAATAATCAAACTACAGTGGGCAATACAGACCTGGATCATGACAGATCCTTGTTATATGTTATAATCCATGTTTATATAATTTAGACTGAATGGGTGCTCAATCTCATAGCTACATCATTATAATATGCATCCCCTTATGTATACTAAAATGCATCTATGTGATTAAGACACGCAGTTAAACTGTTTTTTTTCAATATTTTAACTAATGTATGCATTAAATTTAATTAGTGTAGTGTCTCATTATCGTATTGTCTTGCTAATGTCAATTTTTGTCATACATAGACATGTTTCCTTGAGAAAGGCTGACACCACCAGCCAAAATGTTGGATAGGATGTACGACATGTCTGACACATTTTTTTCTTGAAATACTCAATAAAAGCATTACGGAAAAGGAACTCTCTTTTTTCTGTTACTTTTTCTTTTTCTTATTGAGTGCCGAAACATTACCATTCTATAGTTATTTATTTTTTTTTCTTCAGAGCACCTATTTACCTAATCTGAGAGGCAGACTTACCCTACTGTTGATAACGTTACACCTGGACCCATATGACAAACTACCAGTAGGATGTAGTACCAGCAACTATCCCCTTATTCTGTGGTGTCTCCTGTGTTTGAGAATTAAGGGTGCTTTACACGCAGCGACATCGCTAGCGATGTCACTCGTGAAAGCACCCGCCCCCGTCGTTTGTGCATCACGGGCAAATCCCTACCGGGGCGCACAATATCACTAGTACCCATCACACATACTTACCTTCCTAACAACGTTGCTGTGGGCAGCGAACAGCCTCTTTTCTAAGGGGGTGGTTCATGCGGCGTCACAGTGACGTCATACAGCAGGCGTCCAATAGAAGCGGAGGGGCGGAGAGCAGCCGCATGAAAGTCACGACCACCTCGTTGTCGGAGGATGCATGTAAGGTGTTGTTCGTCATTCCTGGGGTGTGACATGTAGCGATGTGTGCTGGCTCAGGAGCGACAAACAACCTGCGTCCAGCACCAGCAACGATATTTGGGAAATGAACGACGTGTCAGCAATCAACGATTTTGTGAGTATTTTGCATCGTTAGCAATCGCTCGTACGTGTCACGCGCAACGACG
Organism: Anomaloglossus baeobatrachus; assembly: GCF_048569485.1. Taxonomy (NCBI): domain Eukaryota; kingdom Metazoa; phylum Chordata; class Amphibia; order Anura; family Aromobatidae; genus Anomaloglossus; species Anomaloglossus baeobatrachus. The sequence goes on from NC_134353.1 coordinate 514,311,038, forward strand.
TTGCTAACGAGGCCGGATGTGCGTCACAAATTCCGTGACCCCAACAACATCTTGTTAGCAATGTTGTTGCGTGTAACGGGGCCTTTAGAAAATGCATAACACCTATGTTGAAGAGCTGGTCTATTTGGCCCTGTGTGCAAACTGGAAATGTAAAAAAACAACGCTTGTAATGTAGGTGTGTTTTTGATGCATCTAAAGGGGGCTTTACACGCTACGACATCGCTAATGCGAACTCGTTGGGGTCACGGAATTGGTGACGCACATCCGGCCGCATTAGCGATGCCGTTGCGTGTGACACTGATGAGCGATTTTGCATCGTTGCAAAAACGTGCAAAATCGCTCATCGGTGGCATGGGGGTCCATTCTCAAAAATCGTTACTGCAGCAGTAACGAGGTTGTTCCTCGTTCCTGCGGCAGCACACATCGCTCAGTGTGACACCGCAGGAACGAGGAAGCTCTCCTTACCTGCCTCCCGGACGCTATGCGGAAGGAAGGAGGTGGGCGGGATGTTACGTCCTGCTCAGCTCCGCCCCTCCGCTGCTATTGGGCGACCGCTCAGTGAAGTCGCTGTGACACCGCACGGACCTTCCCCTTAGAAAGGAGGCGGTTCGCCGGTCACAGCGACGTCGCCGGGCAGGTATGTGTGACGGGTCTGGGCGATGTTATGCGGCACGGGCAGCGATTTGCCCGTGTCGCGCAACAGATGGGGGCGGGTACCCACACTAGCGATATTGGGACCGATATCGCAGTGTGTAAAGCTCCCTTTAGTGTGTTTTTGATGCATTTTTGGCGCGTTTTTGTGTTTTTTTTAAAGAGAAACAAAATATGATAGGATAGGATAATGGATAGATAGTTAGAATAGATGATACATAGAAAAAATAGAAAGAATAGCTAGATGGATAGATAGATAATAAGAACATATAGATTAGATGATAAGAAAGAATAGATTGAATACATAGAAAGAAATAACAGAATGGCTTGATAGAGGGATAGCTAGCTTGTCTAGCTGTTTTATTTTTATTTTTTGGGGGGATAGAAAAAATGACATGGGGTCCCCCCCATTTTTCATATCCAGCACAGAAAGGAAGCAGCTGTAGGCTACAACCCTCAGCTGTGTGCTGTACGTTGGTTAGTTATGAAAAATAGAGGGGATCCCACTCTTTTTTTTTTAAATTATTTTATTTAAAACAAAAAATTACGTGGGGTCTCCCCATTTTTCTAATACCAGCCAAGGTGCAGCAGACAACTGGGGGCTGATATTAATATGGTGGGAAGGGCCATTGTTATTTGGCCCTTTCCAGCCTAACAATGGCAGCCCACAGCTGCCCCAGATGTGGCACATCCATAAGATGCGCCAATTCTGGCGCTGGACCCAGCTCTTCCCGATTGCCCTGGTGTGGTGGCAATTGGGGTAATAAGGGGTTAAGGGCAGCCCATAGCTGCCACTAAGCCCAATATTAGTGATGTTAGGCATCTATGAGACACCCCACACCACTAATGTGTAAGTGAAAGTAAATAACCACAAACAGCCAAAAAATCCTTTATTTGAAATAAAATAAAAAGTCCCCTCTTTCACCACTTTATTAACCGCCAAAATACCCTTCCAGGTCCTAAGCAATCAAGACGAGGTCCCATGGCGATTCAGCTCTGCTTCATCCCTGTCCTGTCACAGCAAGCGGCCATACAGATGGATGCCAGCTGTGAGTGTAGACAGGGCCACAGCGATCAGAATGAACTAGGGTGAACCCCTGACGTCACAGCTACGGTCCGCGGTGCGGCGGGTGTCACAGCAATGACGTCACGGGTTCACTGCGGTTCAGGCTACTGAAGTGAGTCGCCGATTGGCGGTGCCGTCACTCACGTGTCTTCCAGCTGCAGCTCACTTCAGTCGCGGCCTGATTTGTGTTCACAGGTGGAGGACTCCAACTGTGACCACAAACACCCTGAGTGACGGCACCGCTCATAGTGCAGCTCACTTCAGTCACTTGGGTGGTTTTCTGTGACAGCTGGAGGATTCAAACTGTGGCAGCGGCTAACCTGCTGCTGTGACGGCACCACTGACTCTCTACAGTGGGGTTGTACGATGTAGACACGCCCACCGGCAGCTGTTATTGGTTGCAGTCAGACAGCTATCACTCAGCACGGGGCTTGTCTGACTGCAACCAAAAACCAAAAGACGGGGGAGAGTCAATATGTATGAGGCTAATAAGCGGGTCCGGAAGAAGATGAGAGGCCACAGGAACAGTGTGACAGCCGGTCATCGGTGAGTATGTAGTTGTATAGTGAGTATTTTTGCAGAGAAAGAGAGAAAGCGCAAGAGAGACAGAGACACTGACATGGACACCGACATCAACACGGGCACTTACACGGCACCAACACAGGCACCGTCACGGGTACCGACACTGACATTGATCCAACATTGATTTTGTCATTCTGAAACTAAGTTGGTGAACTGCGTTTTGTATACAAAACCCAGGTAAAATGCATGCAAAATGCATGCCAAACGCACCAATTTGATAGCATTCATTTTTCCTTGCGTATTTGATGGGTATTTGATGCCCTCATTTATTTCAATGGGTGACAAATGTTTACAAAAACGCAAGAAAGAATGAACATGCTGCTTCTTTTTTGTCCCAAACGTTTGACAAAAAAAATGCTAACAAATAAACTGCAATGTGCGCATAGAAAATATGACTTCTCAGAGACTTTGCTGGAAGTCAAATGTCAGAAAGTTCTGACAACAAAACTGCAACAAAAAAACGCAACAAAAATGCGAAAAAAACCGCAGCGTGCGCATGTAGCCTTAAGGTGCCTGGAGGGACACTGTTGTCTGTAGTGTGTTGGAGCAAAGAAACTGAGTCCCTTGCCCATGGCTACTGCCCTGGGCATGTTACACCTACACAATGCTAGGTGTTAATATTATGGCTGATTAATGTATATAAAGGATTTCATAAATGATAAAGTTTTATTTCTTTTGGGGAAAATCTAGCCGAAGTCAGTTTTCCATTTAATGCAGTTTTCAGTTTCTAGCCAGAAATCCCATTTCTTGATTATATTTTTCCATTCATCATTACACTGAACTAATTGAATAATTTAATAAATATGTCTTAGGTTTTATTTAAAGGAGATCAGATGACCATGGCGAAAGTGCATTTCCCTAAAGACTTTTGAACAATATTTAAATGAGCTTTGGGATGTACATAAGATGCTCACGACGAAGCAGAACCTACAGCTGGCAAAGATGATTGTTGGCACAGCTATCCGAGTATGGCATCTTCAAATTAGAAAGACTGGAATAGAAGCCAATAAATCACCAACGAAACCATCTGCTCGAAGATAACGTACATTACACTTATTAGATTGGCTCTGGGTCTATCTACATGTTCACATTACTGGGAAAATTCTAGTAGAATTTCGAACTTTAAATTTATTAAAAAACACTATAAAATTAGTCTTAAAATCAATGTATGTATTTCTGAATTGTTTCTTTTATACATTTATCAGCTGCAAGAGATGGAAGTTGAAATAATCCTTACAAATAACTGCAATACCATATATTTCAATGATTCACTGTTTAATCAACAAATGATGTAAGGAATCAGTTTTCCTTTTGTAGTGAACAGCCTATCTAATATGGAAATGTTCAATAAGAAGAGAACCTTTAATCTGTCTTCCTAATGTAGAGCTCATGCTCTGCTGGCCATGACTATACTCCAGGCTACACCTCATTGCCTGCTACAAATTGTTACTGTCACATTAAGATTTGGTTGTCTCTGCTATGTCAGAAAATCAATAACATGTAGATGATGGTAGTGAGGAAACCCTGCTGAAAAGGGTTAATTTGTAAGAGACACTTCAGTTGACTCTGAATGTTTTAATGAAATTTAAAAATATTAGACTGTATGCTAATCAATTGGCTTTAATGACAAGATTTTTGGGTCCGTCCAAAATTAAAAAAACAGGCTAGAGCTGGACTATCGCTAACAGTGCAAATGACCAAATGCAGAAAAGCAACAAAATGGTGTAACGTACCTGGGGTGCTCGTTATCACATACGAAGGGGTAAGATTTATATATATTTACTAGAAGGTGGCCCGATTCTACGCATCGGGTATTCTAGAATTTACGTATTGTGTAGTTCATGTATGATTTTTGTTATATATATATAGATGTTGTTGTGTGTAGTTACCAAGTGTTTGTGTAGGGCGCTGTACATGTTCTAGGTGTTGTCTGGGTGTGGCGGGGGGTGAGAGAGGTGTTGTTTGTGTGTTGCGTTGTTTGTAGAGTGCTGTGTGTCTGTAGCGTTGTGTGTATGTGTTGCGCGGTTTGTGTGGGTGTGGGGTGTGTCTGTGTGTTTTGGGGGGAGGTATGTTTTGTGCAATGTGTGTGTTGTGCGGTATGTGCGTATATTTGTGTGTGCCGCGGTCTTTGTGTGTTGCGTGTTGTGTGTGTGCGGCGTTGTCTGTATGTGTGGGTGTCTGTGTAGGGCAGTGTTTGTGGTTCCCAGTGTGTGTGTGGTGTGTTGTGCAGTGCGTGTGTCGCGGTGTGTGTGTGTGTTTTGGGGGGAGGTGTGCACCCCCCATCGTGCTGCATCCCCCATGCTGCGCACCCCCCATCGTGCTCCATCCCCATGCTGCGCACCCCCCATCGTGCTCCATCCCCCATGCTGTGCACCCCCCATCGTGCTCCATCCCCCATGCTTCGCACCCCCATCGTGCTCCATCCCCCATGCTGCGCACCCCCCATCGTGCTCCATCCCCCATGCTGCGCACTCCCCATTGTGCTCCATCCCCCATGCTGCGCACTCCCCATCGTGCTCCATCCCCCATGCTGCGCATTCCCGATCGTGCTCCATCCCCCATGCTGTGCACTCCCCATCGTGCTCTATCCCCCATGCTGCGCACTCCCCATCATGCTCTATCCCCCATGCTGCGCACTCCCCATCGTGCTCCATCCCCCATGCTGCGCACTCCCCATCGTGCTCCATCCCCCATGCTGCGCACCCCCCATCGTGCTCCATCCCCCTTGCTGCGCACTCCCCATCGTGCTCCATCCCCCATGCTGCGCACTCCCCATCATGCTCCATCCCCCATGCTGCACACTCCCCATCGTGCTCCATCCCCCATGCTGCGCACTCCCCATTGTGCTCCATGCTGTGCACTCCCCATCGTGCTCTATCCCCCATGCTGCACACTCCCCATTGTGCTCCATCCCCCATGCTGCGCACTCCCCATCGTGCTCCATCCGCCATGCTGCGCACCCCCCATCGTGCTCCATCCCCCATGCTGCGCACTCCCCATCGTGCTCCATCCCCCATGCTGCGTACTCCCCATCGTGCTCCATCCCCCATGCTGTGCACCCCCCATCGTGCTCCACAGTCACACATCAGACAGTATACACGCACACATCTGATCGCATACACTCACACACACACCCCACTTCTCCCTGTGCCCACCGGTGGGCGGTCCCAGCAGCTGTGCTGCACGCCGTGATATCTGCCGACACTCACAGATCCGATCGCATACACTCACACACACACTGACGATATCGCACAGTGCTCACACAATCACAACATCCGGAGATACCACATGCTTCCGGCCATGTGATCTTCCGGCAGGTCCTGGAAGATCACTGCACGCACAGGATCGCCGCCGAGAAGCAAGCGATATCACGGGATGTTGTTAGTGTGTGGATGCGATCTGATGTGTGTGTGAGGTGTGTGTGAGAGTGAGTGTGATCTGATGTGTGTGTGTGTGTGTGTCTGTTCTTATGTGTGTGCGTGTGTGTGTGTTCCGCCACTGCAGGACCTTGATGCGCTCACCTGGGAGCCGGTGTACGCTAGTAACCATGCTACAATATTACATGGTTACCAGCGTACCCCGATCCCCGCTCGCATGGGAGCCCACACCAGCGTACGCTGGCGTACGCTGATGTGGGCTCCCGGGGTACAGCACTCACCTGGGAGTCGGTTCGGGGAATGCGTGCGGGGGGCGGGGCCAGAGCGAGCGTGCAATGCGTGAGGGGGCCAGCGTACCCCGCCCCCCGCTCGCACGGGAGCCCACACCAGTGTACGCCGGTGTACGCTGATGTGGGCTCCCGGGGGTACAACACTCACCTGGGAGTCGGTTCGGGGAATGCGTGCGGGGGGCGGGGCCAGAGCGAGCGTGCAATTCATGAAGGGGGCGGGGCGTTGCCGAGTTGCCAATGCGTGCAGGGGGCCGGGGTGAGAGGCCAATCCGTGCCAGTTGATACACAGGCAACAGAGTAAGCAAGAAGTTGCCTAAAGGAAAGAAATAATTTTACTATTTCAGATTATAGTGGTATAAAATCATTCATAATTATAACCTTCACCATCTCATAAGAAACACTATAACCGCCTATATATATATATATATATTATATAAATATATAAAGATATAGCTAGATAGATAAAAGAAATACATTATATAGAATAGATAGAGAGATAGACATCTAGCACACATCTAATTTTCCAACCTGCTACATATCATACCTTGCATGCTTTAGTGCCTTTCATTTGGCACTAAAGGGAAATTAGCTTAGTTTTAACTCAGTAAATACATTTAACAAAATGACTTGGGGTCTCCCATATTTGTGATAACCAGCCAAGGTAAAGCAGAAAGCTGGGGACTGGTATTATCAGACTGGAAAAGTCCTTGGGATTTGAGCCCTACCTAGTCAAAACATACCAGCCCAAAGTCAACCAAGAAGTGGCACATCACATTAGATGCGCTAATTTTGGCGCTTCTCCCCAGCTTTTTCTGATTGCCCTGGTGTGGTGGCAATTGGGTAAGGGTTTTTGGACTTGATGTTAGCTGTGTAGTGGCACCTGACATCAAACTCAGTTGTTAGTAGTGGAGAGGTGTCTATCAGACAACCACATTACTAACTTAGTAAGTTCTGTCCCTCATTCACCAATTTTTTTGAAGGCAAAATTCCCAGGTCCGACATAGTCCAATGGTTCCCATGAAATTCCTCGATTACATAGGTCAAAGTCTAAGGAGCCTCAGAACTAGGCTCCCTAGACTTTGAGCAGTCCCCAGTCCAAGCTCATCCTGCGCTCCACGACACCGATGAGCAGAAATGCAAGGACATCACTGCTCATAACTGTGATGAATGATGAGCTCCACAAGGTGCAATTTTATTATATGTCTTTTGCTCTGCCTATACTGTATGTCTGTCACTCTGTATGTATGGCATTCTGTCTATATGTCTGTTGCTCTATCTGTTGCTGTCTATATGTCTGTATGTTGCCCTGTCTATATCTATTTCTATCTATTTCTGTAGATCCAACAGAAAATAGCCACTCACTTCTCCAATGATTAATGTAAAAATCCTTTATTAGTACAGGAGAATAGTTACCATATGGATGTGCCCCTGGGATGCTCGGGGGGGGGGGGGGAATTTACACGCATATGTACACTAAGGCAAAATAGGTTTTTATTATTTATTTTATAGCATTCATTGATGTCTGAAAACACATGTGTCCTACTGTGCGCCCAAACAGTCGTTTTTCGCCACATATGGGGCATTCATGTACTCTGGAGAATTTACACAACACATTTTATTGTCCAATTTCTCCTGTTAAGGCCGCTTTACACGGTACGCGTTATCGTGCGTTTACATGTGCGATCGCACCCACCCCCATCGTTTGTGCGTTATGGGCAAATTGTTGCCCGTGTCACACAAAGTCGTAAACCCCCATCACACGTACTTACCTTCCAAACGACCTCGCTGTGGGCGGTGAACATCCACTTCCTGAAGGGGGAGAGACGTTCGGCGTCACAGCGACATCACACAGCAGCTGGCCAATAGTAGCGGAGGGGCAGAGATGAGCGAGTTGTAAACATCCAACCCACCTCCTTCCTTCCACATTGCCGGCAGGACGCAGGTAAGCTGCAGTTCATCATTCCCGGGGTGTCACACGGAGTGATGTGTGCTACCTCGAGAACAATGAACAACCGGCGTCCTCAACAAGCAACGATTTTTTGAAAATGAATGACATGTCAATGATCAATGATAAGGTGAGTATTTTTGATCATTAATGGCCGTTCGTTGGTGTCACACGGAACGACGTCGCTAACGATGCCAGATGTGCATCACAGAATCCGTGACCCTGGCGATATATCGTTAGATACGTCGCTGCGTGTGATGGTGCCTTAACAGTTCTATGCCTGTTAACAATATGGGAAGGCACATATGAGGATGTCATGTCTGTGGAAAAATATTTTTTATTTCATTTTCAAAGCTCAATATTATAACGTTCTGTGAAGCATCTGTGGGGTCAGGGTGCTCACTACATCTGTAGATTAAATTCCTTGTAGGGTGTAGTTTAAAAATGGCAATATTTGCATGGCAGTTCCACTGTTTAAGCACATCAAAGCTCTGAAAATGCGACATGTCATCCATTATCTATTCCAACCAATTTGCACTCCAAAAGTCAAATGGTGCTGCTTCCCTTCCAAACCGTATCGTGTGCCAAAACAATAATTTTGTACCTCAAAGGGGGTATCCCTGTACTCAGGAGAAATTGCAAAACAAATTTTCTTTTTCATTTTTTCCTGTTATCATTGTGAAAAGGAACAACTTGGGGAATAAGTAACATGTTTGTGGGAATAATTTATTTTTTCATTTTTACTGCTCAACATGATACAATTCTGTGAAGCACCTGTGGGTTCAAGGTGCTTACCAAACATCTAAATAAGGAGGTTTAGTTTCCAAAATTGGGACACTTATAGGGATTTCTGTGCTGCCCCCGGTAGACCTTTGATGTCAAGGTGGTGGGTCCGAGTGGCGATGCGGCCGTACCGGCAGTGTGCGACAGGCTTTTCTAATGGGGGTTTAAAAATAATATTAAAAAGTGGAAGAGAAAAATGAAAATCAATAAATGAACAAATAAAGAGTTTGTGACACCAGTTGGGATGTTCAGCTTTAGTATGGCCGGGTACTACTGGGGAACCCCAGGGGTTAGGTGGTGATACACAGAGGGTTGTCCCCTCACCCCCCTAACTAGGGCTGGCTCCTGAGGATGTTGAGGTAGGGATGGTGCAGCAGAAAATAATTCAGCCAGAGACAGGAATGGGAGCTTTTACCTTTTACTGATGTGCTGCAGAACATTCCAGAACATTTCTCACAGCATTTACAATATTGGTGGTTGTTTCTCCCCTAATGAGAGTTTGGCTTCTCTGCTCTGTGGGCGTAGTGTACTTAGGCTGCTACTTTCCTACCTGGGAATAGGTGTCTTGAAATATTTGGATTTTCAGGACAAGAGAACGCTGGATCTCCAATCTCTTCCAGCAAGCAGGCAACTTGAATCCTCAAGGAATACTCACTATTTCTTCAAGAAGTTTCAAGACTTAAACATGTAACTGTGCTCCCAGGCAATCCACTGCTCCTTATAAAATGGCTAATAGCAGTCTCTCAGTTTGCCACTGACCTTGAAAGTCCTAGTGGCCTAGGGACTGATACCCTGCCAATGTGTAGATGGTTTCTCCAGAGGTTTTAGCAGTCACAGGACTATCTCCATATTACATTCCTCACCACACTGAATTCAACTTCAACTCTCTGAATTTACTTCACACCTAAGTTCCTCCTCTATCTCCTTCTAGGGCACACACTCAAGCTATGTTTTTATCTGACGTGAACAGCCCTAGTAAGGGAATGTGGGCAAATTTGTGTTTGTAGTGAACCGCAGAGAAAACCAAGTTTCCTTAAAGCTGACAATACATGTTATATGGACTCCACAGTCCTCCAGCGTCGCGTCCAGCTCTGCTGCATGGAAGTGACAGGAGCTGCAGAATACACCGCCGCTCCGGTCACCTCCACGCAGCTAATGAGATGAGTATAGCGATCAGCTGAGCTGTCACTGAGGTTACCTGGATCCAGCGGTGGATGCAGCGGTGGCCGCGGGTAACCTCAGTGACAGCTCAGCTGATCGCGCTACTCACCGCCGCTCCAGTCAGCTCCATGCACCAACTGAGGTGAGTATAGCGATCAGCTGCTGTCACTGAGGTTAATCGCGGCCACCGCTGGATCCAGCGGTGGCCGGGAGTTACCTGACTGACAGCAGCTGATCGCGCTATTCCCTTCATTAGCTGCGTGGAGGTGACCGGAGCGGCGGTGTCTTCTGCAGCTCCTGTCACTTCCATGCAGCAGAGCTGGACGCGACGCCGGAGTCCGTGGAGTACGCCGGACATGGAGGGTTTGTCGGGGTTAATAAATTGGTAATGAGGGACTTTGTTAGTGTTTTTTATTTCTAATAAAGGATTTTTCGGGTGTGTGTGTTTTTTAACTGTAATTTACAGATTAATCATGGAAGGTTTCTCGGGGAGACGCCTGACATGATTAATCTAGGATTTAGTGGCAGCTATGGGCTGCCATTAACTCCTTATTACCCCGATTTGCCAACGCACTAGGGTAAATCGGGAAGAGCCGGGTACAGCCCCAGAACTGTCGCATATAATGTATGCGGCAATTCTGGGCAGCTGCTGACTGATATTGTTAGGGTGGGGGGCTCCCCATAACGTGGAGCTCCCCATCCTGAGAATACCAGCCTTCAGCTGTATGGCTTTATCTGGCTGGTATTAAAATTGGGGGGACCGCACGCCGTTTTTTTTAATTATTTAATTATTTATTTTACTGCACAGTATAGACCCGCCCACCGGCTGCTGTGATTGGGTGCAGTGTGACACCTGTCACTCAGCGTGGGGGAGTGTCTCACTGCAACCAATCATAGGCGCCTGTGGGCGTGGAAAGCAGGGAATATGAGATGGCTGTGTACAGAGCACAGCGCGCCCGCCGGTATAAAGGCTCGGTCACGCTGTGCGGGCCGGCCAATCACTGCAATTCCACAACTAACAGGGCTGTGGCATTGCAGTGGTCTGCCAGCCAATCCCTGCATGAGGGCTGGCTCTCAAAAGAGCGCCAACATGCAGGGATGAAGACCACGAGTAAAGCACGAGTATTGCAAAATTACTCGGTACCCGCTGAGTAGCCCGAGTACAGTGATACTCGTGCGAGTACCGAGTAGTAACAAGCATACTCGCTCATCACTATGAAATACACATGTAGCTATTATTTGTGGCGACTAAGGTATAAGGCTCCACATTCCCCACTAGTTAAGAGTAGTAAATCCTCCAGCTACTTAATTAAACTGCAGTCCATAATAAAACAAAATAACAGTTGTATTAACTTGGTTGTGGATTACAGCCCAAAAGTACTTTTAATAGTCCCCGAGTGCAGCTGCAGGGCACACAGACCATAACGTAAAATTTCACTGTACTGGCTGTTTTAGATGATTCCTTGCCAAGGCACAATAAAAAAAGTTTGCTTTTGGTTTGCAAGTCCTTATAAGAGTTCTTGTAGTAGGTAAAAGCATAATAGTTGCTACCATCTCAAATTAGTCTATGTGGGCACATTTTTGGCAACATTTTTCAATAACGTTAGATAAGGCATAAGCCAACTATAATACAAATCAAATATAGAGTAGGTACGGAAAATATTCAGACCCCTTTAAATTTTTCACTGTTTGTTTCATTGCAGCCAAATAGTAAATTCAAAAAAGTTCATTTTTTTTCTCATTAATGTACATTCTGCACCCCATTTTGACAGGGATAAAACAGAAATGTTGAAATTTATTAAACAAGAAAAACTGAAATATCACATGGTCATAAGTATTCAGACCCTTTGTTCAGACACTCATATTTAAGTCACATGCTGTCCATTTCCTTGTGATCCTTCTTGAGACGATTCTACTCTATCATTGGAGTCCAGCTATGTTTAATTAAACTAATAGGATTTGATTTGGAAAGGTACACACCTATCTATATAAGACATCACAGCTCACAGTGCATGTCAGGCCAAATGAGAATCATGAGGTCAAAGGAACTGCCCAAAGTGCTCAGAAACAGAAAAATTGGCAAGGCACAGATATGGCCAAGGTTACAAACGAATTTCTGTAGTACTCAAGATTCGTAAGAGCACAGTGGCCTCCATAATCCTTAAAGGGAAGACGTTTGGGACCACCAGAACTCTTCCTAGACCTGGCTGTCCAGCCAATCTGAGAAATAGTGGGAGAAGAGCCTTGATCAGAGAGGTAAAGAAGAACTCCAAGATCACTGTGGCTCAGCTCCAAACATGCAGTAGGGAGATTGGAGAAAGTTCCACTAAGTCAACTATCAATGCAGCCCTCCACCAGTCGGGCCTTTATGGCAGAGTGGCCCGACGGAAGCCTCTTTTCAGTGCAAGACATATGAAAGCTCACATACAGTTTGCAAAAAAACACATGAAGGACTCCCAGACTAGGAGAAATAAGATTCTCTGGTCTGATGAGACGAAGATAGAACTTTTTGGTCATAATTCTAAGCAGTATGTGTGGAGAAAACCAGGCACTGCTCATCACCTGCTCAATACAATCCGAACAGTGAAACATGGTGGTGCCAGCATCATGCTATGAAGGTGTTTTTCAGCTGCAGGGACAGGTCGACTGGTTGCAATTGAAGGAAAGATGGATGCAGCCAAGTACAGAGATATCCTAGAAGAAAACCTCTTCCACAGTGCTCTGGACCTCAGACTTGACCAAAAGTTCACCTTCCAACAAGACAATGACCCTAAGCACACAGCTAAAATAAGAAAGGGTGGCTTTAGAACAACTCTGTGACCATTCTTGACTGGCCAAGCCAGAGCCCTAACCTAAACCTAATTGAGCATCTCTGGTGAGACCTGAAAATGGCTGTCCACCAACGTTCACCATCCAACCTGATGGAACTGGAGAGGATCTGCAAGGAAGAATGGCTGAGGATCCCCAGATCCAGGTGTAAAAAACTTGTTGCATCATTCCCATGTGCAGCCATGTTCTAGCTCAAAAAGGTGCTTCAACTCAATACTGAGCAAAGGGTCTGAATACTTATGACCATGTGATATTTCAGATTTTCTTGATTAAAAAATGTGCAAAAATTTCTACACTTTTGAGTTTTCTTTGTGTCAAGATAGGGTGCAGAGTGTACACTAATGAGAAAAAAATGAACTTTATTGAATTTACCAAATGGTTGCAATGAAACATAGAGTTAAAAATTTAAAGGGGTCTGAATACTTTCCATACCCACTATTGTATATATATATATATATATACACTCTTGACATTCTCTTGATGAGCTTCAAGAGGTAGTCACCGGAAATGGTTTTCACTTCACAGGTGTGCCTTGTCAGGTTTAATCCTTGTTTGTCCTTGCGTATACTTGTTTGTACAGATGAATGAGGCACCTTCAGGTATCTGGAAATTGCACTCAAGGATGAACCAGACATGTGCAAGTTGGCAATTCTTTTCTTGAGATCTAGGTTGATTTCATTAGATTTTCCCATGTTGCTACACAAAAGAAGCAGTGTGTTTTAGGTGTGCATTAAAATCTATTTATATAATTGCCTTATTCTGTCTGTCTGTCTGTCTGTGTTGCTCCAAAATGACGTCATTACAGTGACAACCGTTGCATTGGCCGCTCGGCTCTGCCGGGCCCCACCCCTCGCACAGATTGGTCGCTCGGCCCGGCCCCCCGCACGCATTGGCTGCTCGGCCGAGCCCCTTGCATTCATTGGCCGCTCGGCCAGGCCCCACCCCCCTCACGCATTGGACGCTTGGCCTGGCCCCGCCCCCCGCATGCATTCCCCAAACCCACACAGAGCCCCGACTCCTAGGTGACTGCTGCACCCCTGGGAGCCCACACTGGCAACCCAGCCGTGACATACCCTTGCGTTGCTGGGATCGTGCCGGAGCCGGCGTACGCTGGTAACCATGGTACACATCGGGTAACCATGGAAACCACTTTGCTTAATTACCCGATTGTGTAGCATGGTTACCAGCGTATGCCGGCTCCCTGCCCATTCAGATCGTTGGTCCCCCGCTGTCAAACATGCCGATTCGTGCTGCACCGTAGGAGACCAACAAACAAAAAATGAACCAGCACTGTCACTTTGAATAGTTACCTGATGTGTAACATGGTTACTAGCTTACCCTGGCTCCCGGCACACGTGTGCCGGAGCCGGCGTACGCTGGTAACCATGGTACACATTGAGTAACTATGGAAACCGCTTTGCTTAGTTACCCGATGTGTAACATGGTTACCAGCTTACCCCGACTCCCGGCACACGTGTGCCCGAGCCGGCGTACGCTGGTAACCATGATACACATTGGGCAACTATGGAAACCGCTTTGCAAAGTTACCCGTTCCCCGCCCTCGCACACTTTGCCTGCTCGGCCACGCCCCTCGCATACTGTACCCGCTCGGCCACGACCCCCGCACACTGTGCCCGCTTGGTCACGTCCCCTGCACACTATGCCAGCTCGGCCACGCCCCCTGCAAACTATGCCCGCTTGGTCACGCCCCACTCACACTATGCACGCTTGGCCATGCCCCCCGCACACTATGCCCACTCGGCCACGCCCCCCGCACACTTTGGGCACCTATACACCTCCCCGCAGGACTACTTCACCTATTAGACACCTCCCCCCAAGGACTACTCCACCTATTGGACTCCTCCCCCAGGACTACTCCACCTATTAGACACCTTCCCCCAGGGCTACTCCTCCTATTAGACTCCTCCCCCTAGGACTACTCCTCCTATTAGACTTCTCCTCCCGCAGGACTACTCCTACTATTAGACTCCTCCCCCTCCAGGACTACTCCTATTAGACTCCTCCCCCCAGGACTACTCCTCCTATTAGACTCCTCCATCCCCAGGACTACTCCTACTATTAGACTCCTCCCCCTCCAGGACTACTCCTATTAGACTCCTCCCCCCAGGACTACTCCTCCTATTATGGGGAGATAAGGTTTTTTAGGTTTTTGCACCCAGTTCAGACATAGAATGGAGTTCCAAACGTTATTTCTTATTTCTTATTTACTCCTCCTATTAGACTCCTCCCCCCAGGACTACTACTCCTATTAGACTCCTCCTCCCGCTGGACTACTCCTACCATTAGACTCTTCCTCCTCCAGGACTACTCCTATTAGACTCCTCCCCCCAGGACTACTCCTCCTATTAGACTCCTCCATCCCCAGGACTACTCTTACTATTAGACTCCTCCCCCTCCAGGACTACTCCTATTATCTATTATACTCCTCCCCCAGGACTACTCCTCCTATTAAACTCCTCCCCCCAGGACTACTCCTCCTATTAGACTCCTCTCCTCAGGGCTACTCTTACTATTAGACTCCATTTCCCCCAGGACAACTCCTCCTTTTAGACTCCTCTCCCCCCAGGACTACTCCTCCTATTATCCTCCTCTTCCCTGGGACAACTCCTCCTATTATCCTCCTCTCCCCTCAGGACTACTGCTCTTATTATACTCCTCTCTCCCCAGGACTACTCCTCCTATTATCCTCCTCTCTCCCCAGGACTACTCCTGCTATTATCCTCCTCTCTCCTCAGGACTATTCCTCCTATTATCCTCCTCTCTCCCCAGGACTCTTCCTCCTATTATATGCCCCTTCCCCAGGACTACTCCTCCTATTATACTCCAATCTCCCCATGACTACTCCTCCTATTATACTCCTCACCCCAGGACTACTCCTCCTATTATTCTCCTCTCCCCCCAGGACTACTCCTCCTATTATCCTCCAATCTCCCCAGGACTACTCTTCCTATTATACTCCTCTCCCCCCAGGACTACTCTTCCTATTATTCTCCTTTCCCCCCAGTACTACGCCTCCTATTATCCTCCAATCTCCCCAGGACTATTCCTCCTATTATCCTCCTCTCCCCCCAGGACTACTACTCCTATTATACTCCTCTCCCCCCAGGACTACTCCTCCTATTATCTTCCTCTCTCCCCTGGACTACTCCTCCTATTATCCTCCTCTCCCCCCAGGACTACTCCTCCTATTATCCTCCTCTCCCCCCAAGACTACTCCTCCTATTATCCTCCTCTCTCCCCAGGACTACTCCTCCTATTATACTCCTCTCCCCCAGGACTACTCCTCCTATTATTCTCCTCTCCCCCCCAGGACTACTCCTCCTATTATCCTCCAATCTCCCCAGGACTACTCTTCCTATTATACTCCTCTCCCCCCAGGACTACTCTTCCTATTATTCTCCTCTCCCCCCAGTACTACGCCTCCTATTATCCTCCAATCTCCCCAGGACTATTCCTCCTATTATCCTCCTCTCCCCCCAGGACTACTACTCCTATTATCCTCCTCTCCCCCCAGGACTACTCCTCCTATTATACTCCTCTCCCCCCAGGACTATTCCTCCTATTAATTAAGAAATAACGTCTGGAACACCAATTCTGAGTCTGAACTGGGTGCAAAAACCTAAAAAATCTACACTATATGGAGAGAAGGTATTCACACCAGTGACTATGTAAGGGGAATATATGAAAAGCAGAAACTGCTGTGTTAATATTATATTGAATTGATCAATAGCTAAATTTCTCTTTATTTATATGTTCATGGAAGTAATGCAGATTCTATTTTCTCATTTTCATTCTTACATATAGCTATTGGATTTTTCATGTCAGCATTCACACAGCAGTTTCTGCTTTTCATATATTCCCCTTACATAGTCACTGGTGTGCATACCTTCTCTCCATATACTCCTCCTATTATACTCCTCTCTCCTCAGGACTAGTCCTCCAACACACACACACTGCACAAAACATATCTCCCCCCAAAACACACACAAACACACCCACACAAACCGCGCAACACACACACAGCACCACACACACACAACACTGCAGACACACAGCGCTCCTCAAACAACGCAACACACATTGCAACACGCAAACAACACCGCTCTCACCGCCCCACCCAGACAAAACCCAGAACATTTACAGCGTCCTACACAAACACTTGGCAACTACACACAACAACATATATATATATATATATATATATAAAAAAAAAGAAAAATCATACATTACCTACACAAGAAATTCTAGAATACCTGATGCGTTAGAATCGGGCCACCTTCTAGTACATCTATAGGTGTGTCTCTGATTAACTCAGATACTGCCAATAAATCAGAATCAGAAGCTTCCAAAGACATGACATCATCATATGGGCTGTCCCATATTGTTTAAATCCATGGTACTCTCAAGCGGGCTTTACATGCTACGATATTGCTAGCAATTGCTAGCGATATCGAGCATGTAAGTACCCGCCCCCGTCGTGCAAGCAAAATTGTGTGATCGCTGCCGCAGCAAAAATTATCGCTGAGGCAGAATCACACGTACTTACCTGGTCGGCGGCGTCGCTGTGACTGCCGAACAATCCCTCCCTCAAGGGTGAGGGACGTTCGGCATCACAGCAACGTCATCGCAACGTCACTAACCTGCCGGCCAATCAAAGCGGAGGGGTGGAGCTGAGCATGATGTAAACATCCCGCCCACCTCTTCCTTCCACATTGTGGCCGGCGGCAGGTAAGGAGACGTTCCTCGCTCCTGTGGTGTCAAACACAGCAATGTGTGCTGCCGCAGGAGTGACGAACCACATCGATAATCAATCATTACCGATTTTTGAGTTTGGGAAGACCTCTCCATGGTGAACGATTTTCACCATTTTTGAGGTCGCTTAAGGTCGCTGGTAAGTATCACACGCTGCGATATCGTTAATGGCGCCGGATGTACGTCACTAACGACGTGACCCCGACGATAAAACATTAACGGTATCGTAGCGTGTAAAGCCCCCTTCACTGTATGCAAACATTTGACTTTGCTTATAGTAATAAAAATGCCTTAAAACATTCTCTCTCTCATTATTTTGGCATTTGGCAAATATAAATAATTTTGGTTCCTAATTGACCTAAAACGGGAAATGTTTATACTGATTTCATGTCAGATAGTGAGAAAAACATAGCATATGTGTATTTTAAGATGATGTATGTAAACTTCTGGTTTCAACTGTATGTATGAAAAATTTGTCTCAAAAATGGCACACTTAGTTTTTCACACTAATTTTGAACTAAATCCTTTATTAAAATATGCGCTGAGAAGACTCATTGCACCCATAAATGAATTCTTTAGGGGGTGCAGTTTACAAAATTGCTAAATTTGTTTTTTTTTTTTCTTTTTTGGCACCTTTGGGACCCTGCAAATGTGACATGACATCTAACAAATTTGTGTTCCAAAATTCACATAGTGCTCCTTCCATTCCGAGCCCTGCAGTTTATTCAAATAGATTTATTTTCCACTGTGGGGGTTTCTGCTGTTTAGGGGGCCTGCAAATGCGATATGGTGCCCACAACCTATTTCAGCCAAATTTATGTTCCAAAAATCAAGTGGTGCTCCTTCCGTTCTTAGCACCACTTGAAAACTTTGACTACATGAGGAGTATCGCCACGCTCTTAAGATAGTGTGTAAGAAACTGAGTGCTTCATTTTTTCATGTTCAATTTTCTCTTGCAAAATTGAAGCAAATGGGGCTAAAACAACATTTTAATGAAAAAGTGAAAATATTTCTATATGACATCGTAATGTTATCAAATTCTATGTAGTACCTGTAGGTTCAAAATTCAGTATACCCCCAGATAAAATCTTTAAGGTGTGTACTTTCCTAAATGGGGTCACTTGTGGGGGGTTTCTGTGAGCTCAGAAGCCACTGTGTAAAAAATTGTGGTCCATTTTTTCATGCCATCCCTTGTAAGAGAAAAAAAAATTTGGGGCTTAAGCAACATTACAATTTTTTTTTTCATTCCACTTTAACCTCAAGGGTTAAAAAATTTCCTGACAACAGTTTTGAAACAATTCAAGAGTACAGTTTTTAAAATGGTATCACTTTTCTAAATATAGGCCCCTCAAAGTCCATTTAAATTTGAACAGGTCGCTAAGGGTGGCTTTACACGCTACGAGATCGCTACAGCGATCTCGTTGGGGTCACGGATTTTGTGACGAACATCCGGCCGCTGTAGCAATCTCGTTGTGTGTGATTCCTAGGAGCGATTTTGGATCGTTGCAAATACGTCCAAAATCGCTCCTCGTTGACATGGGGGTCCTCTCCCAATTATCGCTGCTGTCGCTGGGGCGAAGTTGATTCTCGTCCCTGTGGCAGCACACATTGCTACGTGTGACGCCGCAGGAACGAGGAACCTCTCCTTACCTGCCACACGCCAGCAATGAGGAAGGAAGAAGGTGGGCAGGATGTTCGTCCCGCTCATCTCCACCCCTCTGCTTTGATTGGGCGGCTGCTTAGTGACGTCGCTGTGATGCCGAGTGAACCGCCCCCTTAGAAAGAAGGCGGTTCGCCGGTCACAGCGATGTCGCCGAGCAGGTAAGTACGTGTGACACTGCCGTAGCGATAATGTTCGCTATGGCAGCGATCTCCACATATCGGCATAACGATAAGGGCGGGTGCTATCACGCTTGGCATCACTAGCATCGGCTAGCGATGTCACAGCGTGTAAAGCCCGCTTAAAGAAAATGAAAAATTGCTGCTAAACATTTAACCTTTCTAACATCCTAACAAAATAAAATTGCATTTCAAAAATGATGGAGATGTAACGTAGACATATAGGAAATGTTATTACTCAACTATTTTGTGTGATATAACTATCTAGTTAAAGGACATATAAATTAAAAATTTGAAAATTGTTACATTTTCAAATTTTTTATCAAACTTTCAATATTCTCATAAATAAACACAAGTCATATCTACCTAAATTTACCACTAACATAAAGTACAATGTTTCCCGAAAAAATAATCTCAGAATCACTGGGATGTGTGGAAGCGTTCCACAGTTATTACCTCATAAAGTGACACTGGCCAAATTTGGAAATTGAAGCTTGGCTATTATCATACAAAGTTGGTAATCCTTAAAGGGATTCTGTCACCAGGTTTTTGCTACCCCATCTGAAAGCAGCATTGCGTAGAGACAGAGACCCTAATTCCAGTGATGTGTCACTTACTGAGCTGTTTGCTGTCATTTTGATCTAGCAGTTCTACAGAGCTAATGAATATGCTGGACTACTTGGTAGCAGGCCAAGTAATCCTCTAATGATAACACTGGTCTGCAACCAAAAAACTATATTGGATTTTTTAACTGTATGTGAGAGATTTTTGCATGCTGAATAAGTAAAAAATACTAAAAAATTACATCACTTCAGGTTTTCTAGCAAAAGTGGTGTTTTGGCTATACAGCTGCTGAATTTGTAATGGAATAGCAGGACCACAGTAATGACTACTATGTTTGTCTGGTCAATGTAAACCTGTTAATAGACAAAATGTAAACTAACTTACCCTAACCTAAAATCAGCTATTTGTCCAGTAGTTCACAGCAGCAACTACCAATACCTCATCCACCCCCTAATTTGGATGATATCAGGTTAGATGAAGAAGAAGATGCAGAACCAGCTGAGGAAGGTTTTGACTCTGAAATTTCTATGGTTGACGGGCCTCAACTTTATTGTCAGAATGAGTTAAACATTTTTTAGTGATTTGGGCCTTTCCAAAGATGCTCCTCAATTTTTGAAATCAAGACTGAAAACACCTACTGTCACCATGAACATTGTTTTCATGGTACAAGCGTAGAATGAGTGAATTCACATCATTTTATTCTAAAGAGGGGAATCTAGTTTAATGTATTGATATCCTTGCGCTCATGAGGCAATTTGAAATCCTAATGGTGCTTATTTAATGATTCTTCCAAAACAAGTCAAAAATCAGTCTTGCTGCAGAATGGAAACTCATTTGCATCACTTCTTGTTGGACTTCTGCATCTGCAGGAAAGTTATCAAAATTTGTCTCTGATTGTTGAAAAGATCAAGTATTACAGCTTGATCATTAGTGGAGATGTCACGGTTCTGATCCGTGGTGCTCTGCTCTTCAACAGAGTCAGTGTTCTGTTTTGTATTTTGAGCCGGTGAATGGATGTTTCCCATCCTCGGTTCCTGCACTGCTTTTGGGAGGGGCCTCTCTACAGGCACCATGTTACAGGTGATTGCTCTGCTTCATTAGGGAGCAACCTCACCCGGAATGCTACCAGTCATAATTCCTGCCTACAGTAAGTGCTCTGGCTTCTGTTTGTGCTTTGAACTTGTCCTCCTACCCCGAACCTGTTTTTACCACTCTCCTCCTGTAACCCTGACTCTGACATTGTTCCTCGGCTCCTAACCTCTGGCTTGTACCCTGACCTTGGCTCTGCTTTATCCCTGTATTCCATATATGACCTCCTGTTTGACTTCCCCGCCACTATTTGCTTCTGGTGATACCTAGTGGTAGTTTATCACAGGAGAATCAAACTACTAAGGATGTAATTAGACCAGCAGTCAGGATATACAAAGTAGTGCTGCTTTATTTGTTTCTGGGATAGTTGAGCCAGAGATATTCTTTGGAAAAAAACTTGCTGGCCACTTCAAGATGCCCTAATTCCTGGTAAAAAGGACATTATCCATAAAAGCCTGGTTCCTCGTGAAAAAGTTCTCTTACAACCTCTTCACACCAAATTGGTTTTATGAAAGACTTTGTTATAAACCTACCAAAGGATGGTGAATGCTTCAAACACCTGTGCTACAAGTTCCGAAACCTCTCTGAGGCCAAATTAAAAGAGGTTTTTTAGGACTCGAAACATTTTTTTGATTCTTTGTTTCCAATATCCATGATTGAAACTGAAAGATGTAGTGCATAAGTTTGTCGCAAATTACAAAGATCCAGGGTTGCAAAAACATTCTAAAATGCATGCTAACTCAAGGCTTCAACGTGAACTTAAAGGTCAATTTTTTACATTCACACATGGACTACTTTGCTGAAAACTTAGAACCTTACAGTGGGGTGCAAGAGCAAAGGTTCCACATTTTTAGGGAAATGGAGAGATGTTACCAGGGAAAATGGGACATTAACTTGATGAGTGACTAGTGCTGAATGCTGAAGTGGGAAACTACCGGAAATACCGGAAAAAGAAAGCTCACCAGGAGAACATTGAAAGAGAAGAAAAAACGACAACAGAGTGAATACTGATACTGAACATTGATCAATTAATTGTGTTTCATGGATGACAAACTTAGTTGTGTTTTACTTGATTATAAAATGGCAATTTTTTGACCGATTAGTGTTGATTCAGTATATTTTCTCTTCTTTTGCAAGAAAGCTGTATGTGATGGGAAAATGGAAGTCATTGTTAGATTCAGGACACCAAAATACATTAAATTCTCTGAAAATCTAAAACGCAGCTTTTTAAAGACAAAAACTGGAGAACGCTGGCACTCTATTTGTGTATGGAGAGAAAAGAACAATGATTTGGGTTAAAATATGATTTGATATTTATTTAAATAAAATAATTAAAATAAAAGTTAGGAAGTGTAGCTGCAGGTAAGAGGCAGGATCCGTTTAGAGCCTCTCCAAAAAGAGGAAATACGAATAAGTAAGTGCTACCACGCGCTACTAGAAGGAAAAGGAAAAATTAAGTACTGTACATATATATATATATATATATATATATATATAGATATACAGTATATGTATATATATTATTTTTGGATGTAAAATACCTGAGAGTCGTATGTGAAATAGACTGTAGGTAAGCAAACGGGGACTTAGTGGATCCAACAATGGATCTATAGGGGGCAGACGAATTGCTCTGTGTTAAATATGGAGTGGCTCTTATGCAAATGAGTAAAGATGAATAAAACAGTTTGTCAGCATACCTTGCCAGGTGGGGAGCGGTTGCAGGAAGTCCAGCAGACTGCACAACTGATGTTAGCCTAAATAGTATAGTAAGGCTAAAAATGCTGTGTGTTTGTAGTGGGTGGGCCTACCCCCTACTAGTTTAGCATAGTTACCCGGCATTGTGATTATTAAAAGTGTTGAATTTTATATTGTTATGTGCTGTGTTAGGGCACCCCCTAGTGGCCGGGTGGGACGGCTGTTGCCACCGGGGAGGAGGAGTCGGCCGGATATCTAGGCAAGGTCTGAATGTGTGTGGAGAGTGAGGATCCGGGTCAGCGGAGTGTGAACATCTGGAGCGGCAAGTGCGATTGTGTGAGCGGAACATCGGGGGACACCTGGGATAAGGAGGTGGACGCAACCTCAAAGCCTATTCTGCCGGTGTGGGTCCGGTGTATGCTTGGCTGAAGAGTGGGAGTCCAGTGGCGCAACCTCAAAGCCTATTCTGCCGGTGTGGGTCCGGTGTATGCTTGGCTGAAGAGTGGGAGTTCAGTGGCGCAACCTCAAAGCCTATTCTGCCGGTGTGGGTCCGGTGTATGCTTGGCTGAAGAGTGGGAGAAGAACTCTGGGCATATCCCCCATCAGAGGGTGCGTTTGGGCAGGTCGTCCCCAGCTCCACTAAAATTGCCGGAATCCGCTGACCGGAGTGTTTTTCCTCTTTAACTTTGTGAATAAATGTCGTTTTTATTGCATCTGGACTGTTGCCTGCAGCCTCTTTGTGCATCGGCCGATGAAGACACCGACATACACTCTCTCAACATTAAAGAAGTGATGAAGCCAGGGATGTGCCTTGAATATAGTGCTGCCACGACTACACAGCCAGAGGCCTCCCTGGCTGGTCACTTCATGTGGCGTAGTCGGCAGGATCCAAGTCCCTTGCCGTAGAACCAGGAGACTGAAGACCAAGTAGTGCCTGAAGCACGGAATTCGGACTATGAGAACAGATTCCCAGTCCCATGGTGGGAGGAAGAAGTGCCCAAGGCGTTGGACCGGGCACAAGATGGCGGCAAGATGGCCGACGTCTGTGAAGAAACGGAAAAGGCGCGGAAAATTGGCGCCGAAAGAAGAGCCTGGGGCTGGCCGGTGCCGAAGAGAAAGCATGGAGTACTCCGCCCAAAGAGGGGAGGCGCCAGCTCCAGGGCATGGAAGAAGAAGAGAAAGAAGTACCTCAGCGGAGGAGTCGAAATGATGCGTGAGGCTGGGGGTGGAGTTCGTTTAAGAGCGGGAAATGAAGACCCGCCTCCACTTCCTCCAGTCTCAGCGTCGACACCACCGCCATTATCAGCGATTCTGTTGAGAACCGAGATGGAGAACTTTGGGCAACCTGCGGAGTTGGCGACGACTATGGCCCTCATCAGCCTTGGCCGAGGCCGACCCCGGTTCGCCCCTGCTAGCGAGGCCGCGATAGCGGACCTTCCCATTGGGCCGGGAGGCTCTACAAGACCGGACAAGGTCTCTTGGAAGACCTCATGGGACGCTCAAACCGGGAGCGCCGCTGAACTGGTGCCGCTGTTGAGGACTGAACCGAAAGGTTTTTATATGTTTATGTTTTTATGTGTTTAAGAGCCTTGCCGGGAGGCTCGGATTTTAAGAGGGGAGGCATGTAGTGGGTGGGCCTACCCCCTACTAGTTTAGCATAGTTACCCGGCATTGTGATTATTAAAAGTGTTGAATTTTATATTGTTATGTGCTATGTTAGGGCACCCCCTAGTGGCCGGGTGGGACGGCTGTTGCCACCGGGGAGGAGGAGTCGGCCGGATATCTAGGCAAGGTCTGAATGTGTGTGGAGAGTGAGGATCCGGGTCAGCGGAGTGTGAACATCTGGAGCGGCAAGTGCGATTGTGTGAGCGGAACATCGGGGGACACCTGGGATAAGGAGGTGGACGCAACCTCAAAGCCTATTCTGCCGGTGTGGGTCCGGTGTATGCTTGGCTGAAGAGTGGGAGTCCAGTGGCGCAACCTCAAAGCCTATTCTGCCGGTGTGGGTCCGGTGTATGCTTGGCTGAAGAGTGGGAGTTCAGTGGCGCAACCTCAAAGCCTATTCTGCCGGTGTGGGTCCGGTGTATGCTTGGCTGAAGAGTGGGAGAAGAACTCTGGGCATATCCCCCATCAGAGGGTGCGTTTGGGCAGGTCGTCCCCAGCTCCACTAAAATTGCCGGAATCCGCTGACCGGAGTGTTTTTCCTCTTTAACTTTGTGAATAAATGTCGTTTTTATTGCATCTGGACTGTTGCCTGCAGCCTCTTTGTGCATCGGCCGATGAAGACACCGACATACACTCTCTCAACATTAAAGAAGTGATGAAGCCAGGGATGTGCCTTGAATATAGTGCTGCCACGACTACACAGCCAGAGGCCTCCCTGGCTGGTCACTTCATGTTTAAAAACGGGAGAGAGGAAAGATCGTTAAGATATGTGTGTAGATCTTTAATGGTAGTATTGTCAAGACTTAAGCGGGCTTTACACGCTGCGATATCGGTCCCGATATCGCTAGCGTGGGTACCCGCCCCATCTATTGTGCGACACGGGCAAATCGCTGCCCATGCGGCACAACATCTCCCAGACCCGTCACACATACTTACCTGCCCGGCGACGTCGCTGTGACCAGCGAACCACCTCCTTTCTAAGGGGGCGGTCCGTGCGGCGTCACAGCGACTTCACTGAGCGGCCGCCCAATAGCAGCGGAGGGGAGGAGCTGAGCGGGACGTAACATCCCGCCCACCTCCTTCCTTCCACATAGCGGCCGGGAGGCAGGTAAGGAGAGCTTCCTCGTTCCTGCAGTGTCACAAGGAGCGATGTGTTCTGCCGCAGGAACGAAGAACAACCTCGTTACTGCTGCAGTAACGATTTTTGAGAATTGATCCCCATGTCACCGATGAGCGATTTTGCACGTTTTTGCAATGATGCAAAATCGCTCATCAGTGTCACACGCAACAGCATCGCTAATGCGGCCGGATGTGCGTCACCAATTCCGTGACCCCAACGAGTTCGCATTAGCGATGTCGTAGCGTGTAAAGCCCCCTTTAGGATTAGACCAATTAGCTCCAGCTATATGCACTAGGAGGTACTGTACAGTTATGATGAAGAACCATCACACTTCAGCACCAACGCTTTATGATCCTTCTATTCCATTACATTCTTTAGGCTTTTAGGCCCCATCAGGCACTGCAGTCTGAATACAACCTGTCTACACTCTAGAGCTGTGCCATTGATAATACGTATATTCCTTTTGCTATTAAGAGAAACCAATGAAATCAATTGCATGACATTGCAATGTATTTTATCAACTATAGATATTACATGTAAAGTGTTGGTTTCTTCAATTGAAGATACTAAAAAAAATACACTGCTATAAATAGTCTATTCATTTGGTAGTAACTATGGTAACTACAGGGCTTTTATACACTACATCTAAAGGCATGTATAATGGGCTAACCAAATCATAATAAGTGGACTTCATATTCACTCAGTGATTTTGTGGCTATTTTATCTACACCCCTCAACATTGAAATTGCAACCCTAAGAACTAAAAGTTGTGGAATTATAGAAATAACAGGATGAATAGGTATGTTGATATACAAATGATGAAACAATGGAAACAAAATGTTCAAAACATGTTTATTCATTCAGTATTGAGTACGAGCTCTATATTTTGAAATACCTGCACTTACAAGCATTGTTATGTCATAGGTGAGATTACGGGTTCAGTCACATCTCCATACAAAATCAGCAAGTTCAATGCTATAAAAAATTGCATTGTACTTACACCAATGATAAACAATAGCGCAGAGCACATCTGCTAGTTTTCCATCTGCAAAATTCGACATGCTGCAAGTGCCTGCATGCCTCACCAATACAAGTCAATGGATGTGAGAAAAACATGCAACACACGGACCACACATGGACATAAATTTTTATCATGGAGTTTTACATACTTTCAAAAGCTAGATATAGATAGATAGATGAATGCATAGATAGATGTGAAACACATATATAATGTCCCACCTCCCTGCATATTGTAAGCTTGAACTCTTTACTGCTTTTCATGTGGCATTAAAGGGTGTTTAGCCTTGTCTTCAGTCCCAAATTCAATCATTTAAGGAAAAAAAAATGATGTGTGGCCCCCCTTGTTATTTTATGTAGCCAGCTAAGGTAAAGCTGATGGCTGCAACCTCCAGCCCGTAGTTAGTAACTTCACCTTGGCTGGAAATCCAAAACAGAAAAAAAAAATGTGGGGTGAATCTGGCAGCTACGGTCCTTTATTCTCAGGTTGGGAAGACCCATGGTTATTGGGCCCTCCCAACCTAAAAATAGCAGGCCAAAGTCTCCCCAGAAGTGACACATACATTAGATGCACCAATCCTCGTGCTTTGCCTTGGCTCATTCCATTGCTCTGGGGCAGTGGCTAATAGGATAATATATGGGATTGATGCCAGATTGTGAATTTCCAGCTTGCATCAAGCCCTGGTATTAGTAGTGGGTGGGCATCTAAAAGATATCCCCATTACTAATCCAGTATTTGTAAATGTTAAAAAATAGAACAACTTTTTTATTTTAAATAAAAAAACCTAACACCAGCCCTCATTCACCTAATTATTAAAAAAAAAAAATCATTTCAGGTCCACCGTAATCAATAGGCAGGTTTCACGATGTTCCTGAAATACATAAAAAGAGAGATATTGAGGAAAAAAGACAAGAGACATCCTCATTCACCAATTTATTACCCATAAAAACCCCATTCCAAGTCAGCTATAATTCAGTAGGGAGGTTCCACGAAGAAGAACAACATGTTCCCTATAGGCTGAAACAGCAGTCACTGCCAGCTCACATACACTTGTGTGTGAGAAGCACAGCTGTGAACTGCAATGGCCTCATGAGATCACCCCAGGTCACAGCAGCGGGCATTGACATATCTGTGATATCATGATTTCACTGCAGTTCAGTGCCTGGGGAAGTTCTCACACAATGTAGAATGAGAGCCTTGTGCACTGACCTGCAGTGAACTCATAATGCCACCACATGTCACAACCCGCGTCTCTCTCGCTAATTTGTGTGAGAGCCACCTCGGGCACTGACCTCCAGTGAACTCATGATGTCACCGCAAGTCACAGGCTATTGTGTGAGCCACATGTGACCTGCGGTGACCTCATGAGGTCATTGCAATTCACAGCTGTTCTCACATGGCACAGTGTGAGAGCTGATAGTGGCTGGTGTTCTAGCCAATGAGGAACGCTCTGTTCTTCATTGACTGGAACAATGAGTCTGCAGATGTCATTTGACCTCCTTATTAGATTATGGTGGACCTGCCTGTATTAGGGGTTTGAAGGATAATAAATTGGTGAATGAGGGTGTATCTTGTCTTTTTTGTTTAATATTTCTCTCTGTTATGTTTTTCAGGTTCACTTGAAGGTTCTGTTGGAGGATGGTCATGGTACCTTTTATGGATTATGTCAGATCTGAAAGGATTTTTTTTCCTACTAAATTGTTGAATGAAGGCTAGTGTTGGGGGGTTTATTATAAATAAAACATTTTAGTTGTACTTTTTTAACATTTACAAATACTGGTGTCATGCTAAACTCTAGGATGTCCTAAAGCAGTACTGCGCAGTAATGTAGTATAGAAAAGATTCCTAAACTACCTGAGAAGGTAGTTAGCAGGTAAACCACTGGAGGGCGGTAGAGTCGAGAAACCGTATGAGCAGAGTATTCCCTAGCAGAGGACATACTAGTCAAGCCCACTAAATGGCAATAGAATCGTCAGGATGCCGTATCACAACATGAAGTCTTGTAAATACACAGGGGCAAAGTCAAAACATAGTCAGGTGGAAGCAAGGACTCAGTAGCCAGGAAGTCAAGAACTCAGAAGTGAGGAGGAATGGGAAGAGTACAGGAACAGAATCTAAGGTAAGCAGATGAGGAATGAACAGGGAGACAGACAAGCAGGGAACTGAAAGGAGACAGCGGGAAAATGGCAACAAAAGCACTATTTTTGTGACAAACTTCTGAATTTTTTTTCACCCCTTAGATAAAAGTAAACCTATGCATGTTTGGTATCTTTGAACTCATACCAACCTGAGACATCAAACTGACACATTAGTTTTACCATATAGCGAACATGGTAAATTAAAGACCGCCAAAACAATCGTGCAATTGCACTTTTTTTGCAATTCACCGCACTTAGAATTTTTTCCCTGTTTTCCAGTACACATTTCTAATTATTTTGGGATCTGGCGCTTAATGACAGCTTGTTCTTTGCATCTTGAGCGAACGTTTTTAATTATACCACTTTTGCGTAGATGCAACGTTTTGATCCACTGTTATTGGAATTTAATGAAATGTAGAGGCAACCAAAAAGCGTAATTTTGGTGTGAGTCATAGTAGCATTAGGGTTCATCACCATGGCAACACCATAGGCGCCCTGTCACTGTGTCACGTGGCTGTCCATAGCAGCAGGAAATGGAGCAATCTCTGCAGTGGCCATTAAAATCGTGCAGTCATAATGATATCACACAGATTTCATATGGATATCACACCGAGACAAGGTGAAGGAGGAAAAGCTCACTGACATATCACACACATTTCACTTCAAGATGGTTCATGAGCAACAATGGAGCTATATATTTTACATGCAGATATGACTGAACCCAACTAATGATCTATACATTTTCTGCTACTGTGAATTTACTTTGGCATAAAAATCACCAAGATCAGCTGCTGGCAGTTTCCTTTGCATTTGCCGACTAGTGAGGTGTCTGATGTGCTGGATGGCAATCTGGAGATGTTGCAGGTTATGGTAGCACATTTAGATCAAGCAGTCTGCTCTCAATAACACAAGTAACATGTGGCTTAGCGTTGTATTTAAAAGTGACTCCTGGGACACTTTAGATAATTAGATATACCACTGGCTCCATGATTGGTCCATTCTGTGTTACAAGTGAATTAGATTTCACATACTAAGCTTAGGCTGCTTTTACACATCAGTTTTGTGCCATCAGGCACGATCTGGTGAAAAAACTGAAGCAACGGGGTCGGCGAAAAAAGTGATGCAATGGATCCGGCGAAAAAAGCGGATCCATCGCATCAGTTTTTTCCATCAGTTCCTTCAGTTTTTGGATGGAGCCGTTGTGCTACTAAGCATGCTCAATAGCAAACAATGTAATCCGTTGCTGTAAAACGTTGTATGCCGCACTAAGACGGATCCGGCGCCCATAGGCTTTCATTGTAAAACACGCCGGATGGCGCCGGATCCAGCACAATGCGTTTTTTTGCCGGGGACAAAAAACGTTTCATTCTGCGTTCTTTACCGCCGCTGGACAAGCAAATTTTGCCGGATCCGGCGAAAAATCGGATAGAACACAGAGCCATGCGGCACAATCTGGCACTAATGCAAGTCTATGAGGAAAAAAACGGACATGGCTGCAGCAGACGCCGGATCCGGTTTTTCTGCTAAGCGCAGATTGTGCCTGATGGCAAAAACCGGATGTGTGAAAGCAGCCTTAAGGAGTCAAACAGAGTCTATACAAATCATCAGAAAGATTTTTCACAACATAACCCTAGATGTACAACTACAAGAGTTCTATAGACCTCACACCACCACTCTCAAAGACTAGGTCAATCTTCTTCAGCGATGACTCACACTTTTGTTTTGGATGCAGTGATAGCTGGTATTGGCCTAAAGTCCACATGGGTAACGCCATGAAGAAGCTTTCATATGGATTCACACACTGATCCTACTCATTGAAGTATGGTATGGTGTGGCATTCTGTATGGTAGCTGAACTCTTCTAGTCTTCATTTTAGTTTATCTAACAGCTTGGCATTATTTTTTTGGCATTCTACGATGTTGATCATGGACGCAGTTGTACAGCCATTTTTTCAAAGTGTCTCAAGAGCATTTTTTTGAACAACAATGCCAGGGGTCATGTTGCTTGTGCTACTGTGAGCCACATACATAACCTAAACCTGCTTCTATGGCCTACTGCAACTTGTTTTCAATTGAGCACATCAGGAACATCATTGCTCGTAAATTACAAGGAGAACTGCCATCAGCAGATGCTTTAAAAATATTATTTCCATTTTTCAATAACATGCCTTTCGATCCTGTGATTTCCTTAATTCTACGATTTTTCCTTCTTGCTGTTGCAATTTCAATGTTGAGGTGTATATACAAGTTGCATCAACATTGACAACTTGCAAAACCAAAAAACAGGTTCCCCAGGTGTTCTATAAATTGTTCTTTACAGAAGTGATTTGTAAGCTGAATAATGAATATGCCTAAAAACTAAGATATACTCACTAGTGTTGACTAGAATAGTTATATCCTGGAAAAGCCACAATCCGAATTGAATAGTCTATATTATTCATTTATTTAAAAAGATACATTCTACTGATATTTTACTTTTTACATTGTACATTTTCCAGCTACTTTTTCCCTATGTTACATCTAAAAATATGGATCAACTAAATTCATAAATATTTCGGAACATATATTACATCCAGATGAAGATATCAATATTCTGATAATTAGAACATCCGCATACCTGACCTATTTTAATCTGAGATTTTATTATAAATAGCTTACTATATGCAAGATTTCCTGATAGATCTGGGGATATTTCAGCAGAAGTTTAAGGAAACCCGTCACCAGTTTTTCTGTGTGAACAAATCCCATCACCTTTATCAGCACCTGTACTGCATTGCAAAAACTTGTATATTATCTCCTGACTCTAACCTGTATACTTACAAAATAAGTTTTTTATACTTTATTAAATTTTAAGGGATTTACAATAACAGTGGAGGGGATAATTGAAGTATTTAAAATGCATTCTTAAAAATGTTGTTGAAAGAACAAAGAAAGAGAAGAGGAAGGGAAGAAAGGGTAGGCCAAAAGTGGATGTGGGAAAGGGTATTGGAGGGGAGGTGGGAATGGAAGGAGTTAGGGAATATAAAGGAGGAGGAGAAAGGGAAGGAGGAAGACATTGAGGCAATTCGTTAAGTTTCAAAGTCAAGCAAGATTATATACTCTTATATTCATTTAGCACAGTAAATAAACACATTCGGAAATAACATATTACGCTCATATTATTTAGAGAATGTCAAGGAACTAAGTCAAAACGTCATCTTTGGCGCGGCCGGGCTCGGTGCCGGAGGGGATGTCTTCCAGGCTTTGGCCTTGCACGGGGCTGGTACGGGTGCCGGAGCGGTGACGTGCTCTTGGTCGGAGGTTTCCGTTGCCGGGTCCTCGCGGGCAGATGTAACGGGTACCGCTGCCATGGTTTTGGGCAGCGTACTGATTGGGGCACTAACTGCGGGTGTGGGCGGCGAGGGAGGTTACATGGCAGATGGGGGCAGACCAAGCTCCTCAGCCGGTTGGGCCAGTTCCGGTGGAACATAGGGGCTTGGGTTGCTTACCCGCTCTTCCGAGGCCATCTCCTCTTCGCACGCCCGAACAGCCGCAGCCAGATTCCTCATCTTGGCCGTTCATCTCACCAGCAAATAATTGGCCTGCGTCTGGATCCTGCGGCACATCCTCGCGGTCTGGGTTTCCACCCAGTCAGCAGTCCCGGGAGCTGGTTCCTCCATGGTCGGGTTGCTGGACCGGGCAGACATCCTCTCGAGATGGTGTCCAGGAACAGAAGATGGCAGAGTCCTGGTGTCCCTGCCTCTTATCTCCTTGGGTCACATGCCGCAGATTTTCGCCCTCCCCCCTCGTTTTTTGGGAGCAGTCTTTTTTCGCTTCCCTTAGGCCAGCTTTGCACATTACGACATCGCATACCGATGCTGCGATGTCGAGTGCGATAGTCCCCGCCCCCATCGTACGCGCGATATCTTGTGATAGCTGCCGTAGCGAACATTATCACTAATTACTTGAACTTCCACTCCTCTCAACTACACCTCCTCCAACTACTCCACTCTACTTGAACTACAACTTCAGACTGAACTTTTCCCGCTCCGGGTTCCCACTGGTGTGCCTGTCCTACCCTACCCCAAAAGCCCCAGCTAATGACATGATTTGTTGGGTGTGTCATGGCCAAGGTCACATAGCTTCCCATTGTCCAATGACCACTGAGCTGATGGACTGTAAGGGGTTCTTCACACATAGCGAGATCGCTACCGAAATCGCTGCTACGTCACGGTTTTGGTGATGCAACAGTGACCTCATTAGCGATTTCGCTGTGTGTGATACTGAGCAGCGATCTGGCCCCTGCTGTGAGATCGCTGCTCGTTACACACAGCCCTGGTTCATTTTTTTATTGTCGCTCTCCCGCTGTGACGCACACATCGCTGTGTGTGACAGCGAGAGAGCGACGAAATGAAGCGAGCAGGGAGCAGGAGCCGGCGTATGGCAGCTGCGGTAAGCTATAACCAAGATAAACACCGGGTAACCAAGGGAAGCCCTTTCCCTGGTTACCCGATATTTACCTTTGTTACCAGCCTCCGCCGCTCTCGCTGCCAGTGCCGGCTCCTGCTCTCTGCACATGTAGCTGCAGTACACATCAGGTAATTAACCCGATGTGTACTGTAGCTAGGAGTGCAGGGAGCCAGCGCTAAGAAGTGTGCGCGGCTCCCTGCTCTCTGCACATGGAGCTGCAGTACACATCGGGTTAATTAACCCTATGTGTACTGTAGCTAGGAGAGCAAGGAGCCAGCGCTAAGCAGTGTGCGCGGCTCCCTGCTTTCTGCACATGTAGCTGCAGTACACATCGGGTAATTAATCAGAGACACCGGGACTTCCAGTGACTGGAAAAGCAGTGCATATCCATGAAGTTATTGAGAGGCCCCGGAAGTAGTGTTTCCGCCACGCAGGAGACTGGTAAGTATAATGAATTTGCTCTATTTCTATTTTCTTTCTTTTCCTGTTATTTTTTTTAAATACCCTGGTGCCCAGATCTAGATAATTCTTGGTTCGCGAAAGGTAACCCGCGTGGATCCGTACTTTTACAGTCTTGGTCAGCCTTTCATTAGTCAGAGCCCGTTATTTATTGCAAAATTATAGATTTCAGCATAATCATGATTCAGACATTGTGTTTAAGTAAACTCTTTTACTTTGGACATAAACCAACCAATAATCATCACCAGTTAAAGGGAAAAAGTTGTGTATATACTGCGCTGCTGTCAATCACTCAGAAGATGTTATATGGCTGAATTGAATGGTCTTTATTGAATCAATGTGTTTCAAAGTCCACTGAGTTCTACCTCAAGATCTCAGACACATATAAAGAATACACAGTCACATCCATTTAAATAAAATTCCACAATTTCAAAATAGGAGCTAAAACAGGTCATGTGTTACCTGTATGTCTGTCATCTACAAATTCACATAAAAGGGTTAAAACTTGAGGAAAAAACTAATATGTAGAAGAATTTTAAAAATAATTATAGAGAGTTAATGAAATAATGATAAAAGATTGTTATGTACTATATCTATATATATCTATATATCTATATATATCTATATATCTATATATATATGTATATATGTATATATATATATATATATATATATATATATATATATATATATTTCAATTGCTAAAATGATTGATAAAAAAAATCACAAAATGGTAATTTTTTTTTCTTATTTTCTCTCGACTCTCTCTCGGGGACTCGAACCGACAACCTACAACATTGCAGACAATAGCTAGAGCCAAAAGCCACAGGCTCTGCTGATGTCATGGAGTGAGCTGTGTATACTTGAAGCTGCATTACAGTCTCTGACTCCACAAGCAGCTTATACTGTTACATAGAGATACAACCATACATATCAGTGTATTTTTATGTCCCTGTATTCTAGAGAGAGAATAAAAGAAAAACAATTGTCTTCCTTTAAAATAACTAAAAATAACTAAAAACAATTACAATAATACAATTTGTAATACTTTTTTAAATAATAAACTTCACAAATCAGCAAATAATAGACATATTTGGCTATTTGGTGTCTCTGCAACTAGCACAACTCAGTGATCAGAATACTTATGGTGATCGGTAAACGGCGTAAAAAAATTTGGTTATTGATAAAAAAGTAATGAAAATGTAACACTGAGGCTGTGTTCACATGTAGTGTAAATGCTCTGTTTTTTTTCTCCTCCTTTTTTTGCTGGTATTTGCACCACATGATGCAACTACAATCTTCTCTGATTATTGTGTTTGCTGCATTTCTTTTATCCACCAGATACCACTGATCTGGATGCTAAACCGGAGACCCATGAATCGATCTGCTCCTCTCTAGTCCCAACCATCCAGGATAAAGTTGGACAATCTCAGATTTGGGTATACCACCAGCAGTCATGGGTATCTCATGAATGTCCCTTACTTCCTCCACCCCTCTGACATCTCCTCTTGCTAGAGTGGAAAAAAATGTTAAATAGTTGTGGTTTGGGGGAATGGTTAAAATTTACTCAGCCTTTCCTTCTTTCTGTTCTTCAAAAGCTGGAAGGTATGGTTCGTCTACCTTCAAAGTGACACCATTTCTTTTCAGACTATCTGGCTCACTTTATTAGCCAAAAGTCTATTTTACAATGTAAGCCTTTGGAGCCCCTTTCTGGTACTCTATAAGCTGACATTGTAAAATCCACTGCTGGGTTGGGGAGAGTGTGGTGTGAGCCTCAAAATCTTCAGAGTGTTAACATTACTTAGAAGTGAAGGAGAACGGCGCAGAATCTATGGAAAAGTGGCGGTACATGAGTATATTAATACATTCACACTACACTAAATGCTCATATTCACACATTTAATAAAAAAAATATTTTTCGGAAGTGCTTTATTAAGCTGATGTTACTTGAAATGCTTCAACACATTAAATCACAAACTGAAAAATAGGTGTGAAAGGCAACTCAACTCAATGAAAATGTGTCTTGATAACACATTAAGGAAAGCATTTAAATATATAAGTATTTTTGGAAGGGAAATTACATTTTCATTCAAATTGCAATCAAAAATGTAAATAAATCTAACTCAAGGTGGCAAAGTTTAAAGTTGTGAAATACTTTTGAAATTTAATTACATTAAATTCTTAAAAAAGTATGAGTACAGTATAGCAAAATCTAACATAGAAGAAACTTCTTATCACTAAATATTCTCCACACTTATTTGTAAAGTAGCTAGATTCCTGTCTGAAGGTACTTCTTTAAAGGGGTTATCCACTTTTAGGACAACCCCATATTCATTCCACGTTTCTTCCTTGTACTCACCGCTCATGAAGGCGAGGTTCCAGCGTTGTCAGGGCTCGTGTTCTTAGAACTCACATGAGCCTCAATACATGAATCATATGAGTTAATCAACATGAAGTGAGAACTTTGTATTGATTGCTGCTGTGTTTGAAAGTGAGGAGAGAGAAGCAGGTGATCATTCGGCGTGGGGCTCACGTAACATTACAACCTATGTAAGCCCCAGGAACATGAGCTCTAACATCTGCTAGAACTGCACCAGCAGAGGAGGTGAGTTTAAGCTTTTTTATTTTAATTGGGGAAACATGTGGAATAAGAAGGGGACATCCTAGGAGTGGACAAACCCTTTAAGGATATGTTTAAAGGATTTTAACACTTTTTAAATTTAAGGCATAGCCATATGGTAGGTGGGAATCAGGAAAATGGGGCTCCTATGGTTAAGATGCCACCTCTCCATGTAGTCTCCAATTATATGAAGCTACCTATGGCTAAATTGAAGAAGTTGTCCACTTTATTATTTTCACATATGCGCTGGAAAGTGCATTTCCACTTGCTAATATTTTGTTAAGGGTGTTGAACAATCTCTGAAGAAATGTCTGCAGTAAGTAACTGCAGACTACAAAATTGTGACAGTGTGCATTGTGCACACTTTCACGATTTCCATGTATTCCCTGTTAGGGTAGGCAGTCACATGACCGCATGCTTGTGATTTGTATATTTGTGGTTATGTGCCGATTTAACTTCTCCTCTTCTTCCAATTATTTTCTCTTGAAAGAAGTGAGATGGGTCTAGTCTAGAATAGAGAGGAATTGTGACAGAGTGCGCACACTGTAACAATTCTGCAGTCTGCACTCACAAAGTGATTGCTAAATTTCCTTTTGAGACCGGACAACCCCATTACTAGCTGACATTATCCTTTGTAAATTGCTAAATCCTTATTAAGTACAGTCTTCTATCCATATTGCATAGAGGTCCTAAACATAGAATCTGGTATAGAAGCATGTGACTCAATGTGTCCATTAGGAGCCTTTGTATACACTACCTGCTCATGCACAGTGGTTTCCAGTAGAGGCTGCTGATGGACTTACAGGCTCACATGCCCCTCTATCAGCAATAAAGGGGATCACAAACTGTAGAATATTTGACTTATACTGTAACCATTTAATATCAAAATAGTGGACTTAAAGTATACCCAACAATGTAAAGATTACTTGAAAACCTGAAACTCCACAGTAATGTTTGTGCTGGTTAGGACCTCATTCACATATCAGACTTTTTAATCAGTATTTCATCAGTATTTGAATTACAAAACCAGTAGTGTCTCCAAAACACAGAACAGGTGTCGATTTTCCTTTCAATTTTACTTCTTTTCTCTAAGTTTTACTCCTCCTGGCTATGGCACACAAACACTGATGCAAAAATACTAACATGTGAATGATACCTAAGCCAGTGTTTACCAACTCCAGTTCCCGAGGTCTACAGACAGATCATGTTTTCAGGTTTTCCTTTGTAATGCATAGGTGATAATTGCATCAATGCTTAGGAGATCCAGAAATCATGATCTGTTCGGGGCCTTGAGGACTGGATTGGAGTTGAAGAACTAAGCAAAGTGGTACCACTTTAAAACGAAGGACATCAACGCCGATCTGCCTATAACAATAAGTAGTAACTGTTCTACAGTGCTCTAAATGCTCTATCCCATAATTTTAGAACTTTACTAATAAATTGGAAAGCTCCATTAAAATGTTGAATTGGGATGAGGGTCCTCATTTTTATAAAAAGTGGGAGGACCAAAAAGGGATATGGGATCTCTTATGAGGTGTCTTGTCTGACATTTATAATATATTCTATGGATATCCTATAAACATCTGAAATTAAAACTCTGTCAACATCATTTTGGGGCAGGGATGATTTTTAAATTAAACTATATTTTCAAGTAATTTTGCAGATTAAGCTATCATGAGGAAGCATACCATAGTTTCTTCTTTGTAGGTTTTGCTTCAAAATTGCAAATGACTTTGAGCGAGTTGGGAGGAGTCTAGCTGTTATAATGACTCCCCTACACTAAACATGGAGATAGAGGAATTCCTGCTCTTTTTTCTTTTGGTTGTAGATATACTAGTAGCAGAGACATGGAGAAAAATGTACAACAGTACTAATAAGTGTTGCTAAGACATGCTATCTATAATCTGCATGATCTATTTCTCATTTTTTATTCACCTGTAGAGGTGAGCAAACCTGTCACCGCTGATCACTGTAGCTCAGTCACTACCTGAAGTTATAGTGTGCCTTCATGTTCTATGGCTGCTCACTGCCACTTCAGATGTAGCAGAGCCAGAATCATCGTGGGACCTCATGTGGATTACGGCGGACCTGGATGTTTTGTGGGTTAATAAAGTGGTGACAGTGGGTGGGTTTTTTGTATGTTATTTCAAGTAAAAGATTTTTTTGTTTGTGTATATTTACTTTCAGTTACAGATTAGTAATGGGGTCTCATAGACCATCCACATTACTAATTTAGAGCTTAGTGGCAGCTGTGGGCTATTATTAACCCCTTATTTCCCCAATTTTCACTACACCAGGGCAATCAGGATGAGCTGGGTAAAGTTCTAAAACTGTCACATCTAATTGATGTGGCGATCTTGGTTGGCTGCAGGCTGCTATTTTTAGGCTGGGGGGGGCAACAATAAGCATGGGCTTCCCCAGCCTGAGAATACCAGCCCCCAGCCTTTGGGCTACAAGGAAACAAAGAGTGAAAAATTTAAAGGAGTCTGAATACTTTCCGTACCCACTGTATATTTTATCTCGCCATACAATGTATACCAGCATCTCTAATCCCTGACACTTCCTCTAGTTCTCCTCCCCAGTTGTTACAACATACGTAACTAATATATTTAACTTCTCTCTTACTTCTGGTATTTTTCCCTTCTCATTTGAACATGCTGTCGTAACCCCTTTACTAAAATAACCTTCACTTGACCAGAACTGCCTTTGTATTTATAAACTAATGTTCTTGATTTCTGGATATACTTGATGTACTCTCCTCTATCTTTCTAAAATCTCTACTTTTGACCCTTTCCAATCTGGTTTCTGCTTTTTTTACTTAAAGTCTTTAACAATATTATTTTTTACAAAGCCATGGTAACTTGATGGATGAATTATCTGTAGGAAGATCAATCTTGTGCAAGTCTAGATAGGCCAACCAGAGTTTTCTCCACCATTGCTTTGATTTTTTTAAGCCATTGGGTTCCTGATCTTCCTCTTTGCCTGTTGCTTCAATTTATTCGATCATTATGTCCTTCTATAGTGATTGCTCTCTTTGTATGCTGTGTCCGAAGAAGGAAAGTTGTATCTTGATGTTTTTTGCTTTGAGCGACATGTTTGGCTTGATTTGTTCCAAAATTAATTTGTTTGTTCTTTCTACTATCTATGGTATTGATAGCATCCTTCTCCAGTACCCAATTTAGAAGGTGTCAATTCTTCGTCTGTCTTGTTTCTTTATCGTCCAGTTTTCACATCCATATTTTGCCACAGAAAAGACAAAACGAAGTACGAGCTGTCTTTTTTGCCAGTGAAATGTTCCTCAATTTGAAGATCTTGTCCAGCGACTTAATTGTTAATTTTCCCAATAACTGTTCTACTATTAATTTCCAGTGTCATTGTTGAATCCTGAATGATCATCGATTAGAGTAGGTTGAAGCCCTTTACAATTTCCAGTTTATCACCGTCCATCTCAAATGTGACTCAGTCGTACCTGGCAGAATTTTTTTTTTTACTTGAGTCCCATTTACTAAATGCTAAATCTAATGGTCATTTCTCTCTTTTGATTTACATGGTTCTCTCTGCAGCATTTGACACCATGGATCACCAACTCTTCTGCACTAAACTTCGCTCTATCAACGTCAATGATAACGCTGTATCTTGGTTCTCAGCATTCAATCCTAGATCCCCTCTTCTTTTCTCTATACAAAGCCAATACTGGACAAACCATCCGTAGATAAGCATTCAGTACCATCTTTACGTTGATAGCACACAACTATACATATCTGTTCTTGACATCACCAACCCACTCCTAAATAATACCCGTAATTTCCTGTTCAATGTCTATATTGTCATGTCCTCCCTGTATCTGAAACTGAATCTTTCCAAATCAGAAATTTTCCTTTTCCTCCCTCTACTAACCTACCAACACATGATATTAACATTTGTGTGTGTGGATCTATCTCATAGGTAGCATGCCCATTGCCTTGTTCTTATATTTGACTGTGGTCTTTCCTTCATTCGTTTGCTTGCTCATGCCACCTGCACCACAAAACATTTCAAGAATCTGCCCTTTTCTTACTTTTGAAACTGCAAAAACTCTGTCATTCTTAGTAATTCTCGCCTGGACCACTGCAACTCTTTACTATTCAATCTTCTGCTTACTAAACTCTCTCCTCTCCAATCTGTTTTTAATGCAGCAGCCAAACCCGTATTTCTATCCAGTCACTACACTGTTGCTTCCACCTTGTGCCAGTCATTGCACTGGTTTCCCATATGCTATAGATTGCAATACAAACTTAACACACTCACCCAAAGTGCTGTCTTGCCCCACATCTCTTCCATCATCTCTGCCTACCACCCTACTTGTGCTCTCTGTTCTCCTAGTGATTTAAGGCTAGCATCTTTCATAATCTGAACCTCTCTCTCCTGTCCCCAAGATATTTAGTGTGCTGCACCAGTTCTCTGGCATGCAGTACCCCACAAAATTATGTTAATTCCCTCTATCCACAGTTTTAATAACAAATCTCTTTAGACAGGCCTATCACATCACCTCTGTACCCTAACTGTTCTCTTTTCTTAGTTCCTAAATATTCATCAACATCTAGAACTATTATCCATATCCATACCCTCCATGCACTCTGTTGCAATTTCTGTTTGAAATATACAGATACTGGCTGGAGACTAGTTCATGCAGCTGTACTTTAATACCCAATTTATTATAATTACAGCTGGACTAGGACTTTATACCTTTTGTGTCTCCTTTAATTTCTCATAGATTGTAAGCTTATGAGCAGAGTCTTATTTTGTGCTGTATAAACTCTTAACTTGCGATTTAATCTGTAATGTCTGATATTTATATATAGCACATATACTTGGTAAATGATAAGAAGACTTGAAATATTATTGTGCTAAACATATATATATATATATATATATATATATATATATATATATATATATATATATATAAAATATATATATATATTTATATATATATATATATATATATATATATATATATACTGAGCGTTGTAAATAGTTGATACAAAGCCTAGTTTACTGATATTTTCAAGAAATACCTGTGGCTCATTCATTTTGAGTAGTTTCTGCATCTACAATCTGCATCAAGATTTTTTTTTCACAATTTTCTCTTTTGAATGAAAAATTGTTTAGATTTTTTTATCACAAAGTTTTTATATGTATAAACTATTCCTACAGGGAATACTAGTAATTAAAAAACATTACTATTACTATTCTGGTCAACAAATTATCTTGGTAGGACAGAATCTCATTATCTAGTAGAACAATAGAGTGGCCCATGAATGCATATTAAGTGGATGCCAAAATGATTCATATGACCTATTTTTCTGTGCACTGAAATGTGTCAGCTTAAATGTCATCATCACCCAAATAAACAAGATCTTTTCTAGAAGCAGTGAGTATACTTTGGAGAACAGATCTGACTGATGTTATACCAAAAAGAGGTATGGTTTCTCTCCTTAAGGACTAAGCCACTTTGTATTTTAACACCTTCGCAACCCAGCCTGAGTTCACCTTCCTGACCAAGCAAACTATTACAATTCTACCCAATGTCACTTTGAGGTAACAACTCTGGAACGCTTCAACAGATCCCACTCCAGTGATATTGTTTTTTCATAACACATTTTACTTTCATACAGTGGTAAATATAGGATATTTTTATGTTTATTTCGGAAAATATCAACATTTTTTAAATTTTGCAATTTTCAAACTTTGAATTTTTACATCCTTAAACCAGAGAGTTATGTCTTATAAAATAATTAACAAATAAAATTTACCACATGGCTATTTTACATCATCATTTTTTAAAAAAATATTTTTTTTCTTAGGAAGTTAGAAGGGCTAAATGTTTATCAGCAATTTTTCATTTTTCAACTGAATTTACAAAAACATTTTTTTTACAGACATCACATTTGAAGT
This sequence comes from Anomaloglossus baeobatrachus, assembly GCF_048569485.1. Taxonomy (NCBI): domain Eukaryota; kingdom Metazoa; phylum Chordata; class Amphibia; order Anura; family Aromobatidae; genus Anomaloglossus; species Anomaloglossus baeobatrachus. Next base: position 514,353,087 of record NC_134353.1, read on the forward strand.
GACTTTGAGAGGTCTAGATGACATAAGATAACCATTCTAAAAAAGTGCACTCATCAAAGGGATAAAAATTGCATTCAATAAGTTTATTTACACTTTAGGTGCTTTAAAGGAATTAAAGCAATGTGGAAGGAAAAATGTAAAATTTTCTTACAAAAACGTTGCTTTAACCCCAAATTTTCAATTTTTGTACTCGTTACAGGAGAAAATACACCACACCATTTGTTGTGCAATTTCTCCTGAGTACGCAGATACCCCATATCTAGTGTGAAACAATGGTTTGAGCATATGGAGGGTCTTGGAAAGGAAGGATCACCATTTGACTTTTGAAACTCAAAATTTGCTGTAAATGATAGCGGACGCTATGTCACTTTTGGAGAGCACTTGATGTGACTAAACATTGTAAACCCCCCATAAGTGACCCCATTTAGAACTAGACCCTTTAAGTAAATTAACTAGGTGTGTGGTGACCACGTTTAATGCTCACAAAATCTTAGAATCTTTAGAACCTACAGCTGTGAAAAAAAAAAATATCATATTTTTCCCACAAAAATGTTAGCACCAATTTTTTTATTTTCACAAGAGTAAAAGGAGAAAACACACCACAAAAGTTTATTGTACAACTTCTCCTGAGTATGCGAATACCCAATATGTGGTGAAAACTACTGTTTTTGTGCACTGCAAGGCTCAAAAAGGAAGAAGTATATTTCACTTTTGAAAGACAAAATCAGCTGGAATTGATATGTCACGTTTGCAGAGCCCTTGATGTACCTAAACAGTGGAAACCCCCACAAATGGCCCTATTTTGGAAACTACACCCCAGACAGAATTTACAGTTATGTTCAAAAGTTTACATACCCTGGCAGGTTTTTTGCTTTCTTGGCCTTTTTTCATAGAATATGAATGATAACACAAAATCTTTTTTTCCACTCATGGTTCGTAGATGGGTGAAGCCATTTATTGTCAAACTACTATGTTTTCTCTTTTTAAATCATAATGACAACCAAAAATATTCAAATGATCCTGATCAAAAGTTCACATATCCCACTTCTTAATATCTTGTATTGCCTCCTCTAACATCAATGACAGCTTGAAGTCTTTTGTTGTAGTTGTGGATGAAGCTCTTTATTTTCTCCGATGGTAAAGCTGCCCATTCTTCTTGGGAAAAAGCTTCCAGTTCCTGTTAATTCATGGGCAGTCTTGCATGAACTGTGCTGTTGAGTTTTCCCTAGAGTGGCTCAATGATATTTAGGTCACGAGACTGAGATGACCACTCCAGAACTTTCACTTTGTTCTGCTGTAGCCAATGACAGGTCAATTTGGCCTTGTTTTGGATTGTTGTCTTATTGGAACTTCCAAGTACGTCCCATGCGCAGCTTTCAGACTGATGAGTGCAAATTTGCCTCTAGTATTTGCTGATAATGTGCTGCATTCATCTTTCCTTCAACTTTGACCAAGTTTCCTGTGCCTTTGTAGCTCACACATCCCCACATCATTAGCAATCCACCTCCGTTCTTTACAGTAGGAATAGTGGTTCTTTCATCATAGGTCTTGTTGACACCTCTCTAAATGTAACATTTATAGTTGTGGCCAAAAAATTTAATTTTGATCTCATTACTCCAAATTACCTTGTTCCAGAAGTTTGAAGGCTTTGTAGCATTTGTGCAGTAATGGCTTTCTTCTGGCGACTCGACCATGCAACCCATTTTTCTTTAAGTGCTTCCAGTTTGTGCATCTTGAAACAGCCACACCGCTAGTTTTCAGTGAGTCCTGTATTTCAGATAATATGATTTGTGGGTTTTTCTTTGCATCAATTTTCCTGGCAGTTATGGCTGAAAATTTTGTTGGTCTAACTGATCGTGGTTTGGTTTTTATAGAACCCTTTATTTTCCATTTGTTAATAACAGTTTAAACACTGCTGACTGGCATTATCAACTTCTTGAATATCTTTTTGTATCCCTTTCCTGTTTTATACAGGTCAACTATCTTTTCCCTTATATCCGTTTACAATTATTTTGCATTCTCCATGACTCACAATCCTGAAATGTGAGTGGCTGGATGAAAGATGCAAGAGTCTGTCTAGATCCCAAAACCTCACTCAGCTTTTATGCACACTCACTGATTACAAGCAAACAGGTCACAGGTAAGGATGTTACCTTTATTAGCCATTCAAACCCAATTGTGTCAACTTCTGTGCAAGTTATCAGGCCAAAATCATCAAGGTATGTGAACTTTTGATCAGGCTAATTTTGATGTTTTTGTTTGTCATTATGAATTAAAAAGAGAAAACACATTAGTTTTACAATACATGGCTTTACCCAACCACTAACAATGAGTGGAAAAAAAATTGTGTTATCATTCATATTTTCTAAAAAAAAAGGCCAAGAAAGCAAAACGATCTGTTGTGGTATATAAACTTTTGAGCATAACTGTATCTAGAGTTGTAGTGAGTGCCTTGAACCCATAGGTGCTTTACAGAATTTTATAATGTTGAGCCATGAAAATAAAAAAAAAATAATCACATTTTGCACACAAAAATGTTACTTTAGCCCAGTTTTTTATTTTCACAAGGGTAACAAGAGAAAATTAACTGTCCAAATTGTTATGCAATTTTTCCTGAGAACGCCAAAAGTTCCACATGACTTTTAGAACGCAAAATAATCTGGAACCGATAATGGACACCATGTTGCATTTCCAGAGCCCCTAATGTGTCTAAACAGTAGAAACCCCCAGAAGTAACCCCATTTTGGAAACTACAAGCCTTGAGGAGTTAGCTTGAGGTCTAGTTGTGCTGCCCCGGTAGACCTCTGATGTCACAGTGGTGGGTTCGAATGGCAATGGGACCATACCGGCGTGAGCAACAGGCTTTTATAATGGGGGTTTAAAATACTAATAAAAAGGGGGAAAGAAATCTAAAATAAATAAATAAAGAGTTTGTGACGTTGAGATGTTCGGCTTTGGTATGGCACTGGTGGAGGTCCCCAGGAGTTAGGTGGTAATGCGTAGTGCCAGAGGGTTGTCCTCTCGTCACCCCAACTAGGGCTAGTTCAAGAGGATCTTGAGGTAGGGATGGTGCAATGGAGAATAATTCAGCCAGAGACAGGACAGGAAGCTTTTACCTTTTTACTGGAGCTCTGCAGAACTTTTCTCACAGCATACAATGATGGTGGTTTTTTCTACTCTGATCAGAGTTGGCTTCTCTGCTGTATGGTGATAGTGTATTATTCCTCTTATACTATTTCCCTACCTGGGAATAAGTATCCCGAGATTTCCAAGACAAGAACAATCTGGATTTTTAATCCCTTCTGGTGAGCAGGTGACTAAAATCCTGAAGAAAAACTTACTATTCCTTCTAGAAGATTCCAGACTCAAATGGGCCACCATGGTCCCAAGAAATTCACTACCCTTATGAAAAGGCAAATAGCAGTCTCTCAGTTTGCCACTGACCTTGAAATTACTTTTGGCCTAGGGACTGATACCTTGCCACTGATACCTTGCCATTATGTATCTGGCCCCTCCTGAGGTTTTATCAGTCACCTCAGGACAGAACCGTCTCCATATTATACTCCTCACTTCACCTCACACATCCACTATCACTGCTAGTCCAACTCTGACTGAATTAACCTCAGAACTAAGCTCCTCCCATATCTCATTCTAGAGGGCGCTTTACACGCAGCGACATCGCTAGCGATGTCGTTCGTGAAAGCACCTGACCCCATCATTTGTGCGTCACGGGCAAATCGCTGACTGTGGCGCACAATATCGCTAATACCCATCACACGGACTTAGCTTCCTAGCGATGTCGCTGTGGCCGGCGAACAACCTCTTTTCTAAGGGGGCGGTTCGTGCGGCGTCACAGCGACGTCACATGGCAGGCATCCAATAGCAGCGGAGGGGCAGAGAGCAGCCGCATGTAAGATACGCCCACCTCGTTGCCGGAGGACGCAGGTACAGTGTTGTTCGTCGTTCCTGGGGTGTCACACGTAGCGATGTGTGCTGCCTCAGGAACGACGAACAACTTGCGTACAAAAGCAGCAACGATTTGGTAAGTATTTTGCATCATTAGTGGTCGCTCATACGTGTCACACACAACAATATCGCTAACGAGGCCGGATGTGCGTCACGAATTCCGTGACCCCAACGACATCTCGTTAGCGATGTTGTTGCATGTAACGGGCCTTTAGGCTCACACTCAAGTGTTGGTGTTATCTGAAGAGATCAGCTCCAGTAGGGAGTGTGGGCAAATGTGTGTTTTGTAGTGAACAGCAGAGAAAACCATATCTCATTAAAGCTAACAATACATGTTATACAGATTAAAATGCACATGTAGTTATTATTTGTGGTGAACACACAGTTGCTTCCAGAATTTTATAATGTTAAGCTGTATAAATAAAAAAATCCAATTTTTCAGGAAAAAAAAATGTTACTTTAGCCCTCAATTTATTCAGCAGATGAAAATGGACCATAAGGTTTGTTGTGAAATTTCTCCTGAGTACACCAATATCACATATGTGGTGGAAAACTACAGTTTGGGTGCATTGCAGGGCTAAGAATGGAAGGAGCACTATTCAAGCACAGATTTGGCAGGAATAGACTACTGCATGCGCTATGTCGTATATGGTGCCAAAGCCACAGAAACCACCCACATGTAGAATTTTGGAAAGTACACCTCTTATGAAATTCATCTAGAGGTGTAGTGAGCATTTAAACCCACAGATTATTTACATAATTGTGCTACAATGGGCTGCGGAAATGAAAAATGTAATTTTTCTCTACTAAATCTTGTTTTAGCCAAAAAGGGCTATTAGAAGGAAATGGACCACATAATTTGTTATGCAATTTCTCTTGGTTTTGCCAATATCTTATATATGGTTAGAAACTACTTTTCAGGCACAGTGCAAAGCTCAGCAGGGAAGGAGCGCCATATTGAAATGCAGATTTTGCTGGAATGATCATCTCCAATTGGCAGGGCCACTTAGGTGCGAGAACATCAGAACTCACTATAAGTGACCGCATTTTACAAACTGCTCTCCTCACTGAACACAACTAGAGATGCAATGCAAATACTGACACCACATGTGTGTCAAATGTTTTTATTTCATTGTGTGGTGAACAGCTAATAATTGCATTTTTATCGCTAAAATACTGTTTTAGCCCCTGAATTTGCCCCTGAATTTTAATTTTCTCAAGGAGGAATAGCTAAAAAAGGCAGCTTACCATGTTATACAATTTCTGCTAAATGTGGCAATACCCAATATATGGCTGTACAATATTATTTGACCACACAGCAGGGCTCAAGAGGGAAGCAGTGCTGTTTGACTTCAGTGGAGCAAATGTTTCTATAATAGTTTGCGGACTCCATTTGCTGAGCCCTTGATGTGCCTACACCCATCTGGGAATTCATGTATGGATTTATGGATTTAGTGACTATTTTTATACTATGAGTGTTTTCAAGACTGTGGAAGTTGCAGAGTGAAAATTGCAAATATGCCATTGTGGTGACCAGTACATTGTAGGGCCTGTACATGTTTCCCAGCTTGAGCTTTTGGAGACCTTCAACACATACATTTTACAAGCTCTCCTGGGTTTCTTTTATGGGACAAGGAGTCGTAGCGCTTTTTTTCCAGTAGCCTTTGTGCTATCATCAATATAAAAATCCCCTATTTTCTGTTAACAGATGACAAATCTGAGTGGGGACTTGTTTTTTTTTGGGTTGAGTAAAAATGTTTTTTGGGTGAGTTTTGGGGTCCAGAATCTTTTGGATCAGTTTCCATTTATCCAGTGCTCTATGCTGAGCACTTACATCGGGATCTCCATTTAAATCTATAAAATACATGATTCAGATGAAACCCTCAATGGATCCATTCACTAAAGAGGCAGCAGAGCTACTCTCAACCTTGTGTGTCTTCTGTTCGGCGGTGTTTGGCTTTTAAGATGTGCACAACAGAGGTGGTCAACTGCACTTTTATGCGCACCTAAAAAGATGGCACAGCCGGATAATAGGACAGACTGAGTGTGAAATGCAAGTGCCATTGTTTATTGGGTTTCATTGTTATGGCATTCATTGTGTGGTGAAAATGACCTGGCATGATTCTCCAGCTCAGCATGATTATGGAGATAACAAAAAGTTGTCAATTTTTTATAATTAATTAATTAATTAATTAATTGATTATTAATTAATTAAGACACATAATGTTTTTATTTTTCCATTGCTTGAGCTGCATTATGGCTTTTTTTGTGCTTTGACCTGACATTCTTATTGATAGTATTTTAGGGCACATACAGTATGATATTTATTTTTTATATTTTATCTTTGACCCGAAGTCTTGCACTGACAAGTTTGATTGGAGACCCTGATGGACATAAGACATGTCTCCATGATTTTGTGCAAAAAATTCAGTCTGCAATAATACTTGAACAGCTCCATAGGCTATAATAGGTACATGTTCTATCCTGGAAAGTCTTGGATACAACTTGAACATGAAAACTTGATGGCTGAATGAAACATCATATAGATGTCAGTCATTCTGATAAGAGTAATATTTGTGGTTTCGTCAGCACAAAATCACAGAGACATGGCAAAATTTGATCCCAGACTCAGCCAATCCTATTGAATAGGCCCATTAATAAATCGAAAAGCACTCAGATGCAATCTGTATGCTGTCTGATTTTGACGAACTGTTAAATATGAGATTTGAGAAACTTCCATTAGTTTAATTTTTTATCCAAGAAAGACTTATGAAACCAATCAAACTGTTGTGAAGCTCTAATTATAAACATTATTGAATTTCTCACCATTTTTGCTTATGAGAAAGGTCACTGACGTTTCAATTGAGGCCTTGAATGTAAAGTAATGCACCTAGGATGGAGTAATCCTATAGCTGTGTATACATTAAATGGGAGTAAACTCAGGACTACAGAACAGGAGAAGGACTTGGGTGTTCTCATTACAAATAAGCTGAGCAGCAGCACTCAATGTCAAGCAGCAGCTGCAAAAGCAAACAAGATTCTAGGGTGTATAAAAAGAGAGATTAGATCCCGTGATCCCAACGCATTGTTACCCCTCTATAAATCACTTGTAAGGCCACATCTACAATATGGGATCCAGTTTTGGGCTCCACATTTTAAAAAGGACATTCAGAAGTTAGAGTCAGTTCAAAGGCAGGTAACTAGACTATTACAAGGAATGGAAGGCCTCCCATATGATGAGACGCTGGAAAAGTTAGATTTGTTTAGCTTAGAAAAAAGACGTCTCAGAGGAGATCTCATTTATATGTATAAATGCATGTGTGGTCAATATAAAGGACTGGCACATGACTTATTTCTTCCAAAGACAATACTAAGGACCAGGGGGCACTCACTGCGAGTGGAAGAAAAGCGATTCCAGCAGCTAAATAGGAAAGGGTTCTTTACAGTTAGAGCAGTCAGACTGTGGAATGCCCTACCACAAGAGGTAGTAATGGCAGATACTATAACAGCTTTTAAAAAAGGGCTGGATGATTTCCTCAGTACACACAACATTGTCAGTTATAAATTACTTAATGACAAAATATAGAATTGGTGGAGGAAGGTTGAACTAGATGGACCTAGGTTTTTTTCAACCTAGCTAACTATGTAACTATGCTCATAACTATGTCTCTAATGCAAAAATCGTGGAACAGATTCTCTTCAAATATATGGCGTAAACTATTGAGTTTTACTTTGCCTATTTTTACATGTGCATATTGGTGTATTATTGTATGCACTTTTCATTCAGGAATCCATTGAGTGCTACAAAGGTCCAATATATACATCAAACATGAGAATATTTTTTTACTTTGCATATATCGATTGGGTAAATAAAATACTGTAAATACATAGACCATCATTGATAGCTCATAGCTACGCACCATTTACACACAACTATTTTATTGTGTTTTTTCCTACTAGTTATGCAAAATTGTACCAAATTCAGCTGTTTTTCTGCTATGGTTTGTTTGATTTTGCAATAATAGTAAAATTATAGCTTTACTCCACTGAGGTAGCTGTTAAGCCATGAGGCCTCTTTGACTGTTTGTTATTGTGCACTAAAACAGCCCATAAACCATCCATAGCTGTTGACAGAACACTAATTTGGCCAGTAGTTATTTTACTGAACTACCCATACAAATCTGCTTGATGAGTAATCCTTATCTCCCTTTGGAAAAAAAGAATAATATTTTTTCATCTTGCTATCATACCAGATAATCTATGGCAGAGGTCTCAAACACGCAGCCCGTGGGCCGCATGCAGTCCCCGAGGCTGCTTGTTGCGACCCGCAAACCCCGTGACGATCGCAGCTCTATGCTTGGGGTCGGCACCGGCAGGACTTCACTACAGTGGCATCATTTGCGGTGCCGCGCAGAGCAGCTGTCTGCGTTATACCATAGCTGCTGCAATCAGATGCAAGGAAGTGATGTCCACTTTCCGTCTACTCTGGGCACTCGGACTGATTTCCAGGGACCACACGGTGCTCAGCTGTCAGCCGCATTTTGCTGGCTGCTGACTCTTTAAACCCACACAGTGGCAGCACACAGCAGTGTGCAGGAGGAAGTTAACCTGTGGGCGGAGTCAGCTCCCCCAACCCACAGGTAAAGACAGAAGAAACAAGCCACAGTGCTGCTGTCAGCGTCCCACAGACCTGAGTGAGCCTCCTGTAATGTATACCCCCCTGCAGACCTGTGTGAGAGTCCTGTAATATATGCCCCCTGCAGATCTGATTGAAACCCCAGTACTGTATGCCCCCCTGCAGACTTGTGTGAGCCCCCTGTACTGTATGCCCCCCTTGTGCAGACTTGTGTGAGCCTCCTGTAATGTATGCCCTCCAGCAGACCTGAGTGAGACCCCAGTACTGTATAACCCCTGCAGACTGACCTGTGTGAGCCCCCTTTGTGGCGCCCTGGACTAGTCAGGTAGTCACAGGTAGGCCCTTGCACAAACACCCTTCCCCTAACAAGGTAATAGCAGCCAACCTAAAAACCCTGAGTCACCCCTCTCAGATCTTGACGTTCACACCAGGGGACGGAGCCAGGTGGTTGGCCACGCCCACCGAGGAGTTCGGATAGCCTGAGGCGGGAAAACACAAACAGATTAGTTTTGGAGGTGAAGGAGAGCAGTAGCAAAGTGTCAACGTCTGTCAGGGGTCTGGGTCATAGCCCAGATACCCTGTGACCAGGAGGCAGACGGTGGTTGCTGCCTGCAGGAGTCGGGAAGACGGCTGGTGGAACCGTAAGGGACTGGAACAGGGTAGTAGCCCGCCGGTACCGAACCGGGGAACCAACTGGAAACCGGAGCACCAGGAGGGGTACTCAGACCCAGAACGAGGTCCAGAAGCCACTGGACCACGTCGAATTTACTGATTGAGGTCTGGACCTTAGGTCCTTTCCCATCCCAAGACCCGAAAGACGGCAACAGCCCACTGAGGGGGATAGAAAGCCACCGCACAGGCAGAGAGATCCCACAGGCCAGCGCCTGTGGACAAACGGGTTCCCCGACACACATAAAGCCGGGGAGCGGACTACCATTGCTGAAGCATAGGCAGTCAAGTTCTACAAAAAGAGGTGCAGGAGAAAGGCGGAGACCAGTTTACTATTTTAATGGAATTAATAAATGTGACGTTTTAGAGAGTTTTTTCTGGTTTATACACAATACTACTAGGCACAATGCTACAACGATGGGCACAGTACAACTGGGCACAATACCACAAGGATGGATATATCTCTTCTGGGCACAATTTCGCAAGGATGGGCACAATACTACTGGGCACAATAGTACTGGGCACACTACTACAAGGATGAGCACAGTACTGCAGGACACAATACTGCAGGGCACAAGGATGGGCACAATACTACTGGGCACAATGCTACAAGGATGAGCACAATACTACAGGACACAATACCACAAGGATCAGCATAATACTACTGGGCACAATACAAGGATGGGCACAATACTACTAGGCACAATACCACAAGGATGGCATAATACTACTGGGCACAATACTACTAGGCACAATACCACAACGATGGGCTTAATACTACTGGGCACAATACTACAAAGATGAGCATAATACTACAGGGCATAATACTACTGAGCACAATACTACAAGGATGGGCACAATACCACAAGGATGGGCACAATACTACTGGGCACAATAGTACTGGGCACAATACTACAAGGATGAGCACATTACTGCAGGACACAATACTGCAGGGCACAAGGATGGACACAATACTACTGGGCACAATGCTATACGGATGAGCACAATGCTACAGTACACAATACCACAAGGATCGGCATAATACTACTGGGCACAATAAAAGGATGGGCACAATACTACTAGGCACAATTCTACAAGGATTGGCATAATACTACTGGGCACAATACTACTAGGCACAATGCCACAACAATGGGCATAATACTACAGGGCACAATACTACAAGGATGAGCATAATACTACAGGGCACAATACTATAAGGATGGGCACAAAGCTATCAGTTGCCATAATAAAAGATATATTTTTTATTAATAATGTATTAAAATCAAAGTTTAAAATACAGCAATAGTGCTAAATAAAGGGACATGTAAGAAAGGCACGCTTGTCTTTGTACTCCTCAACTGGTTGCCGCCACACACACTTGAAACCTTCTGAACCAAATATGTTTATCTTAGACATGGTTCCAGTAATCCATGTCCTTAGTCTGATTGTCTTCAGCCAAATGTTTGCAGGCTTTCTTGTGCATCTTCTTTAGAAGAGATTTCCTTCTTGAATGACAGCCATGCATTCTGCGGGTGTATGGTCTTAGCACTGACAAGCCGACCCCCACCCCTTTAACCTCTGCAGCAGTGCTGGCAGCACTCATACATCTATTTTGAAAATACAATCTCTGGGTATATCACTAAGCACATGCACTCAACTTCTCTGGTTAACCATGGCGATATCTGTTCTGAGTGGAACCTGTTTTGTTAAACCACTGTATGGTCTTGGCCATTGTGCTGAAGCTCAGTTTCAGGGTGTTGGCAATCTTATATCCCAGGCAGTATTTATATACAGCAATTATTCTTTTTTTCAGATCCTCAGAGAATTCTTTTCCATGAGGAGCCATGTTGAACTTCCAGTGACCAGTATGAGAGAGTGTGTGAGCGATAACACCAAATTTAACACACCTAAGTCCTTGTAACATTAATGAGTCACATGATAACGAAGAGGGAAAATGGCTATTTGTGCAAAATTTCATCATTTTCAATAAGGGATGTAGTCACTTTTGTTGCCAGTGGTTTAGACATTAATGACTGTGTGTTGAATAGAGAACACCTAATTTACCCTGTTATACAAGCTGTACACAGAGTACTTTACATTGCATTAAAGTGTCATATCTTCAGCGTTGTCCCATGAAAATATACAAGATATTTACAAAAATATGTGATGTGTGTACTCACTTTTTTGATATACTGTAGATGTGGTCTGTAAAAAGTGAATTCACAACATATGACAAATAAAATTCTAAAAGAATCATGGTTATCACTTGGGGACATACTGTATACAGTCCAGTCAGGTGCCTGATATTTTAGTATAATGTAAAATTTATAAGTTCACATTAAATTAGACCCTAACTAAAGTAATGTTTGTAAAAGGCCTTTAATGCTGATTTAATGCACAACTTTCTAATAGTATTTAGTTTAATTGTAGAGCAATCCATCTCTGATGTTTTAATCGTAGGTGCAGTTGGTGGACACGGCACTTCCAGCTCTCATGCCTGTCTCCTTTTTTACCTGACCGTCGTCTGCCTTCAGTCTTTGACTGACAGGTCACCCCTCTCTCAGGTCACGATTAAAACATCAGAGATGGATAGCTCTACATTTAAACTAAATACTACAAGAAAGGTATGCATTAAATCAGCATTAAAGGCTTTTACAAAAATGCCTTTTAGGTAAGAGTAAAAAAATGCAATTCTGCCAATATTTTTTGGGTTTGTTGCTATAGCGTTCATTGTGTAGTTAAAAATACTTGGTATGATTCCCCAGGTTAGCATGATTATGGAGATACAAAGCCCTCTATTATTTTAGTGGTAAAAAAAATAAAACATTGTAAAAAAAATTCTGACAATTTTGCAGTGGTCTCTTAATTATTACCAGAGCTGTGTATATACCGTGTATGTATATATATATATATATATATATATACACACACAATATATAGTTGCATAAAAATAAATAATTGTAAAGAAATGACGTAGCGTTCCGCGGTACTTCTGGTTCTCAGCGCAAATAAAGTGGACAGCTACGGCTGCCACTCCCACTTGCTTTCTTTACCTTGGCTGGCAATCAAAATACAGGAAAGCCTACTAAGTTTGTTTTTTTTTAATTACTTTTAAAAATTTTTTTAAAAAAATGCGTGGGCTCCCGCCGTATTTTGATTGCCAGTTAGGTAAAATCAGGCAACTGGGGGCTGGGATTCGCCACAGCCCGCGGCCGCCCCTGGAAATTGCGCATTGTTTCTTAGCACCATTTCCAGGCGCTTTACCCAGCTCGACCAGTGTCCCTGGTGATGGTGGCACGCTGGGTAATAAAGGGGTTAATACCAGCTTTGTATCCTCAGATGGTACTAAGCCCAAAATTCATGGTGTCACACCAAATTAAACATGGCCACCATGAATTTCTAGTAAATAATAAAAAAAAACCACAACACAGAGAATTTTTTTTTTTTATTAGAAATAAAACAAAAATAACATTTAGAGACTCCATCTTTATTATAAAAAACTCCTTAGTCTGATGTAGTCCACAGGGAGAGACATATAAACTCTGCTTCATCACTCTGTAAAGACAAGCGTCTCTACAGAGCTAGAAGCAGAGAGAGCAATGTCAGCTCTGCATCATCACTCTGTTAAGACAAGCGGCTGTACAGAGAGAGAATCAGAGAGAACATTGTCAGCTCTGCTACTCCGCAGAGCGAGAAGCAGGCTGACAGTGAGGGGATGATTCCACTTACATTTCGCATCGGTATCAGCCAGTACGGGCTGATGCTCTCTGGACAGGAGCCCCTCAGCTGCATGGAAATACATGCAGCCAACCACTCCTGTCAGGAGAGTATGCACCGTACTGGGTGATGCCGATGCGACACTCGCACAGTGACAGTCAAAATTCAGTTAACAGGACCTTCCGTGACGTCATAGTTATGTGAGCAGTCTGTAACCAACAAGGTATTACAACATTCACACCTGACTGGTCACATGGCTTTGACGTCATGGATGGTCCTTTTGTCAGTGCTGGTTACCGGGAGGTCACAGCAATGATCGGACGCGGAAACAGGAGCGGTCGGGAGACAGAGACTGCAGGACATGTCACGGGACCTGTAAGTATAATGACAACATTTATTAACCATATTCTTTATTTTACTGCCAGACTGACAGAAACAGCAGGGGCATTCATGCAATCCCAGCGACTTTATCATGGTAGCCAAAAGATTGCCAAGACCTACCCATATGTCCTAGGTCAGTAACTCCTTCCAATTAAGGTCATATTGGTACAGCTAAGGATGTAAACTGGTTAATGACACCCATATTATTAGATCAGGCAAGCTGCCCAGCACTACACCCAACCATCACTAAAGAGCCTGGCTGGATCCTGCACAAAAATGGAAGAATGTGCAATAAAAAATTAAAAATGTAAAAAATAATTAATAAAATATATATTGCATATTTTAACCCCATTTGAACCTCTTATATAATTTTATCGCAATTGACAGCAGTATTTAAGGGATTAATTAGCCCTGATCAGTTCCAAAACCAGTTGGTGAAAATGCTCGCTGATGTCAACTGCCATATATAGCTCAAAACGAGACACTGTGGAAGGAAATAGAGTACATAAGGTCTTATCCGATGGTGTAAGAGAATAGAAATAAATGGTTTGCTCATCTGTTGAGAGTGACAGTAGTACATACCGGACAGACCAAAAGTTTGGACATACCTTCTCATTCAAAAAGTTTTCTTTATTTTCATGACTCTGAAAATTGTAGATTCACATTGAAGGCATCAAAACTATGAATTAACACATGTGGAATGAAATACTTAACAAAAAAGTGTGAAACAACTGAAAATATGTCTTATATTCTAGGTTCTTCAAAGTAGCGACCTTTTGCTTTGATTACTGCTTTGCACACTCTTGGCATTCTCGTGATAAGCTTCAAGAGGTAGTCACTGGAAATGATCTTCCAACAGTCTTGAAGGAGTTCCCAGAGACGCTTAGCACTTTTTGGACCTTTTGTCTTCACTCTGCGGTCCAGCTCACCCCAAACCATCTCGATTGGGTTCAGGCCTGGTGACTGTGGAGGCCAGGTCATCTGGTGTAGCACCCAATCACTCTACTTTTTAGTCAAATAGCCCTTACACAGCCTGGAGGTGTGTTTGGGGTCATTGTCCTGTTGAAAAATAAATGATGGTCCAACTAAACGCAAACCAGATGGAATAGCATGCCGCTGCAAGATGCTGTGGTAGCCATGCTGGTTCAGTATGCCTTCAGTTTTCAATAAATCCCCAACAGTGTCACCAGCAAAGCACCCCCAGACCATCACACCTACTCCTCCATGCTACACGGTGGGAACCAGGCATGTAGAGTCCATCTGTTCACCTTTTCTGCGTCGCTCAAAAACATGGTGGTTAGATCCAAAGATCTCAAATTTGGACTCATCATACCAAACCACAGATTTCCACTGGTCTAATGCCCATTCCTTGTGTTCTTTAGCCCAAACAAGTTTCTTCTGCTTGTTGCCTGTCCTTAGCAGTGGTTTCCTAGCAACTATTTTACCATGAAGGCCTGCTGCACAAAGTCTCCTCTTAACAGTTGTTCTAGAGATGTGTCTGCTGCTAGAACTCTGTGTGGCATTGACCCGGTCTCTAATCTAAGCTGCTGTTATCCTGCGATTTGTGAGGCTGGTGACTTGGATAAACTTATTCTCCACAGCAGAGGTGACTCTTGGTCTTTTTTTCCTGGGGCAGTCCTCATGTGAGCCAGTTTCTTTGTAGCATTTGATGGTTTTTGCCACTGCACTTGGGGACACTTTCAAAGTTTTCCCAATATTTCGGACTGACTGACCTTCATTTCTTAAAGTTATGATGGCCACTTGTTTTTCTTTACTTAGAATTTGTATTATGGCAAGAAAAAAACAGCTATCAGCTGTGTATCCACCAGACATCTGCATAACACAACTGATGGTCCCAACCCTATTTATAAGGCAAGAAATCCCACTTATTAAACTTAGCAGGGCACACCTGTGAAGTGAAAACCATTTCCGGTGACTACCTCTTGAAGCTCATCAAAATAATGCCAAGAGTGAGCAAAACAGTAATCAAAGCTTTGAAGAATCTAGAATATAAGATATATTTTCAGTCTTTTCACAATATTTTGTTAAGTATTTAATTCCCAGTGTGTTAATTCATAGTTTTGATGCCTTCAATGTGAATCTACAATTTTCATAGTCATGAAAATAAAAAAACTCTTTGAATGAGAAGGTGTGTCCAAACTTTTGGTCTGTACTGTATAATGTAGGGCAACTGCAGATTCAAAGGAGAAGTGTCACACCGTGTGTGAGGAATAAGCAGCAGTTTTGGCTCTAGAAAAACAGGGGTAATTTTTGAATCGTCATAAAAAACCTTTGTAATTGCCTAATCATTTGGTGCTTGGCAAACAAGTTATAGACCCCAAAAACTGAATATTCTTTTTCAGTTCTCATTGAGAGGACATTACTTCTTTACATTCAAATCAATACAGTACACATCTTTGTTCTCAGTAGTTAAATGGATAATTTTTGGACAGCTGGTAAAAACAGCTAATGCTTGTTCATTTAAGAAGGTGCAAAAGATCTTTGTGCTTCCCAAAAAGAAAAGATTGTTTCGCCCAATTGTATGAAATGCCACAGATTCCTCTGTTTGCACTACCTGTCAATGAGCAACACCAATGAATGCGTTTGCCCCCCATAAAATGGATAATTTTCCGATCAATTATATAATTTAGGTATAATTCTACATATTTTATAGGCAATAGTGATTCTCAAGAAATGATTCACCAAAAATCTAATTTTAGTTGGGAAATTTGGCGAGGCCAATGCATTTGAGTTTCAAAAGAACCACTCTTTAGTACTCAATACTTTATTGTTCTCTTTAGATCTGTAGTTTAATACAAAGTGAATTGATATATTTTTGAATCATGATGTTTCTTTCAAACTCAAACATACATCTCAGCAGCCAGTTAAACACTTCTTTTTGAATAACTGTGTTTCATATTTACCGGCAGCTTACATTTTCTAGAATAATGTACCTACCAAATCAATTATAAATTAGTCTTCCATTTATTTCACTATTGATTTGATATTTAGACTGTAGCTTAAGCCATTACCATTTATTCAAACAGCTTGCTCTTCAGCAAAATGTAGTGTTTTATGGCTTCATAGGTTATTCATGTAACTTCTGTCTCATGAAAAGACACACACAGTAAAAAACATGAATATTCATTTTGTTATATTAGAAAAACATTTTCTTCTGTTAAGAACTAAAATGTTAGATTTAAGCAAAGGAAGAAAAAAGGAACGGCACTCACCGGTAATTGCTGTGAAGTGTTCAGATTTATTTCATGGTCAGAGGATACATGCTTCGGCGTTACAGGGAGGGAATGAGGATTGTTAGCACAAAAAGACTACGGCCGTTTCGCCCCTGTAGGTGGGGCTTCAACAGGTCTTACAGATTAGTGACCTCACTATGCAGGTTTATAAAAAAGCAGTAAGCTCCAATCATGTGTGCAGGTGAGTGAAAAAAAAAAAAAAAACCACACACATATAAAAACAAGTAAGCCCAAAATGGGCTAATATCACTAAATGAATCGCAATGACGGACACACTATTATAATTTCATATGATGATATAGTAAATTGTACTTTTCAACCCAAAAATACGACTAAGTCGTTTTTTTCATTAAAGCCTAGCGGGCCCATAGCATTATATTTGATAATGTACTCAGCTTCCTTTTGTAAAAGGACCTTATGAGTATCACCACCTCTAGGTGACGGTTCAACCAATTCTAATCCAGCAAACGTTAATACGTTGCAATTTGCTTCATGAAAATTTTTCACATGTTGGATCATCTTGCTTGCGCCGACTCCTGTGGTTATGGAATTCCTATGTTCACGGAACCGCACAAAGAGTGGTCTGATCGTCTTCCCTATGTAGTATAATCCACAGGGACAGAAGACGATATAAATTACCATTTTGGTTCTACAAGTAATCAGATGTTTGGTCCTGTGCCAGGCATTGCCCACTTTTAGAGATTTACCAGTAAGATGGTACTGACAGAATGAACAATTACCACATTTATGGTTACCCAGAGGACCAAGGTTATGCAGCCAAGTTGAGGTTGGTGTGTAGCATTTTTTTATTAGTATGTCTCCGATGTTTTTTGACCGTCTGTATGTAATTAGTGGTCTATTTTTAGCTGTATCTGCTAAATCTCTGTCTTTTTCTATTAGGTGCCAGTTTTTATTTATTATAGTCCTAATGATATTGTCCATTGGACTATACTTAAAATTAAAAATCAAACGTTTTTGTGAATTATTTTGCTGGTCTGAACTGGAACCTGTTTTTCTGGACTATTTTTTCTTTTGTTACTTTTTTATTAGCTCGTTCCTGCGCTGCAAATACCTCGGCTCTTGGGTAACCGCGTTCTAAAAACCTTTTCTGAAGATCCTGAATTTGTTCGTTTAATTTCTCAATATCATTTGTAACTCTGTAAACCCGCAGAAACTGGCTGTATGGGATGGATTTGAGGACATGTCTTGGGTGGGCACTTTTATGATGTAATAAATTATTCACTGCTATGGGTTTCCTAAAGATCTCACGTGTGATCTGCCCATCTTTTATCACTAATTTAACGTCTAGGAATTCTATCTCATTTTCTCCATATTGATGAGTGAATAACATATTAAATTTATTTGTTAAATTTAAATGTTGAACGAAAGCTTTTACCTCTGCCTCATCTCCATCCCACACAATCAGCACATCATCCACAAAACGTAAATACAGTTTTATATGTCTGATAAAAGGATTATTCAGGCCGTATACTAGATTTTCTTCCACTGTGGCTAGATATAAATTTGCAAACGTGCAAGCCACCGGTGTCCCCATCGCCACCCCACTATGTTGTAAGAACCAATCATTACCGAATTTAAAAGCATTGTGTGTGAGAACAAACAACAATGCTTCTTCAATGAAATTAATTTGTTCTGGGGCTTCACCTATTTTTCACAAGAGTCTATCTACAATAACCTCCACTCCTTGGCATTGTGGTATTCTTGTATATAGACTCTCGATGTCTAAAGACACCCATTTGAATGAGGGCTGCCAAACAAAATTCTCTAAATGGTATAGTAGATCGTTTGTATCTTTTATGAATGATGGAATACATGACAATAGAGGATGAAGTAGCCAATCAAGGTACTTAGACAAAGGTTCAGTCAGGGAGCCAATTCCTGAGACGATTGGTCTCCCTGGGGGTGCAACAATCGATTTGTGGATTTTAGGAACTGAGTACCAATGAGGTTTAGTAGGAAAGGAGGGTAGTAATTTTTCAGCTCTGTTTTTTGTCAGGAATCCCACACTGACTTGTCTATTCAGAAACCCTCTCAATTTTTCTTTAAATTTTACTGTGGGGTCTCCTTTTTGGACTCTATAAACCTCATTGTTACTGAGTTGGTTAGATGCTTCTTCTAAGTAGTATCGCGTGTCCAAAAAATAGGTGAAGCCCCAGAACAAATTAATTTCATTGAAGAAGCATTGTTGTTTGTCGCAAAAATGTTTGATTTTTAATTTTAAGTATAGTCCAATGGACAATATCATTAGGACTATAATAAATAAAAACTGGCACCTAATAGAAAAAGACAGAGATTTAGCAGATACAGCTAAAAATAGACCACTAATTACATACAGACGGTCAAAAAACATCGGAGACATACTAATAAAAAAATGCTACACACCAACCTCAACTTGGCTGCATAACCTTGGTCCTCTGGGTAACCATAAATGTGGTAATTGTTCATTCTGTCAGTACCATCTTACTGGTAAATCTCTAAAAGTGGGCAATGCCTGGCACAGGACCAAACATCTGATTACTTGTAGAACCAAAATGGTAATTTATATCGTCTTCTGTCCCTGTGGATTATACTACATAGGGAAGACGATCAGACCACTCTTTGTGCGGTTCCGTGAACATAGGAATTCCATAACCACAGGAGTCGGCGCAACCAAGATGATCCAACATGTGAAAAATTTTCATGAAGCAAATTGCAACGTATTAACGTTTGCTGGATTAGAATTGGTTGAACCGTCACCTAGAGGTGGTGATACTCATAAGGTCCTTTTACAAAAGGAAGCTGAGTACATTATCAAATATAATGCTATGGGCCCGCTAGGCTTTAATGAAAAAAACGACTTAGTCGTATTTTTGGGTTGAAAAAGTACAATTTACTATATCATCATATGAAATTATAATAGTGTGTCCGTCATTGCGATTCATTTAGTGATATTAGCCCATTTTGGGCTTACTTGTTTTTATATGTGTGTGGTTTTTTTTTTTTTTTTGGTTTTTTTTTTTAACTCACCTGCACACATAATTGGAGCTTGCTGCTTTTTTATAAACCTGCATAGTGAGATCACTAATCTGAAAGACCTGTTGAAGCCCCACCTACAGGGGCGAAACGGCCGTAGTCTTTTTGTGCTAACAATCCTCATTCCCTCCCTGTAACGCCGAAGCATGTATCCTCTGACCATGAAATAAATCTGAACACTTCACAGCAATTACCGGTGAGTGCCGTTCCTTTTTTCTTCCTTTGCTTAATGTTCTATGCTCTGATGCTTTTGGAACAAGCACCCCGCAGCTGTATTCAGTATAGTCCGACCTGGAAGTCTCCTCTGGTCGCAGCAGAGATCAATAGCACCGTGTGTGCTTTTCACAACTAGCTGCTGATTGTTTAATGTGGACAGTCCTCAGTGAAAGTAGTGCCCCGCAAATCCTTCTTACTACTACTAAAATGTTAGATTTACTGTATTTAAATATAAAGAAATTGTGACGTAAACTAGCCCCGGTTTCTCAGCATTGGTGTGTTTTACACAGGGCTCTATTGGTTTATCTGTAGAGGACATTTTATATTTTGACCTGTTGAAAAAATAGCCCATAAACAAATCATTATTTAACCCCTTAAAGACTATCTAAAGTAATATTTGAGCAGATTTATACTCTTTTAGCTATTTAGCCTAGGGAAGGGAGAAACTGGAAAGCCAAAGGAGCGCAGGTAGGGTTTTACTCAGAAAACAAAGACGATTCGTGTGAGTAATGAGGCTCACCTTGGATGGTTATGAGAGTCACAACAGCTATCAAAGTGTGTAAACTGCTGCTGTAACACCCCATGGGAGAAATTATTCGGCTTGTAGGATGAACAGGGATAGACTGGGCTGTCGTGGATTCAGAAATGGTAGAAATGGTGATTTTTAATTTTTATTTTATTACAAGCCGAATCATCTATTTAACCTGAGAGCACCTTGAAGTAAAGGAGGAAACCTTGATTCCATTCATGTGTCACTTACTGGGTTGAGCAGGAGATTATCACTAGAGAACTAGTTGTCTCCCACCATGTCTTTCTTCCACAGCAGTGTTGTCCGTCCCCATTCATCTTACAAGCCGAATCATTTATTTAGCCTGAGAACACCATGAAGTAATGAAAGAAACGTTGATTCCATTCATGTGTCACTGGCTCATGATCTAAAGGGGGTGTTACACACAGCGATATCGCTGGTGAAAGCACCCGTCATTTGTGCATCACGGGCAAATCGCACAATATCGTTCGGAGCCGTCACACTGGACTTACCTCACTAGCGACGTTGCTGTTGCCTCCTTTTTAAGGAGGCGGTTCGTGCAGTGTCACAGCAGCATCACTAAGCGCCCAATAGAAGCAGAGGGGCGGAGACGAGCGGGACGTAACATCCCGCCCACCTCCTTCCTTCATTGCCGATGGCCTTAGGTAAGCTGCAGTTCGTCGTTCCCGAGGTGTCACACGTAGCGATGTGTGCTGCCTCGGGAACAACGAACAACTGCATGCTCAACAATCAACGATTTTTAAAAAGGAACAACGTGTCAACGATGGAAGATTTGGTGAGTATTTTCCATCATTAACGGTCGTTCGTGTGTGTCTCACGCAACGACGTCCCTAATGATGCCGTATGTGTGTCACGGAATCCGTGACCCCGGCGATATATTGCTAGGTACTTCGCTGCGTGTGATGGGGCCTTTAGAAGTCACTACTTGGTAGAAAACGATATTTTGATTAGAGATGAGCGAAGCGGTCGCGGTTTGGCTCGAGTTCGGTTCACCGAACGGAGGTCTCGTTCGAATTCGGTTCGGCGAACCGGTTCGGCGTACCACTCGAACCACATAGGAAACAATGGGAGGCAATCACAAACACATAAAAACACCTAGAAAATACCCTCAAAGGTGTCCAAAAGGTGACAAACAACTCACAACACAACAAAAACACATGGGAAAGTGACAAGGACATATACTCATGCGAAAACAAAAGAGCTGGACAAGGAAAAAGAGGAGGAGACACAGATATAGGAGTATATGCAAGGGAACATCGATGCCATTACTGTGCAACTTGAGCCTTGCTCATTTTAGGCTTCCAATCTGGATAAATTGCCTGAGCTCGCCACGTACGCCTTGGGGATCTTGTCGTGTCCCGCAGCCAGCGTTCTCTCGCAACGTGTCTTCAGTGCTGCTGGGGGTGTACTGACAGATAATCACACGCGTCTGTCCACTGACAATGTGGACATGGCTCTCAGAGGACTTTTCTTCCCCTGGGTCATCCAGGGGAGGCGAAAGGCTCGTGTATTTTTGAGAGTGCTTCATGCAAAGCATCTTTTTCATTTTGAAAAGGGGGGTCAACTGATGCCAGTCAAGTGGGGTGTGTGTGGCCCAATTAGCGGAAACGAGGGAGACTGTGGTTGGAGTCCCCTCGCTTTTGAAAAAAGAACCAAGATGAACAAGTCATGGCTCTCAGAGGACTTTTCTTCCCCTGGGTCAGGCAGGGGAGGCGAAAGGCACGCGTATTTTGGATAGTGCTTCATGCAAAGCATCTTTGTAAGCTTGAAAATGGGGGTCAACTGATGCCAGTCAAGTGGGGTGTGTGTGGACCAATTTTTGGAAACAAGGGAGACTGTGGTTGGAGTCCCCTTGCTATGTTTTACATACTTTCAGAAGGGCATGACATGGCTTAGAGGTTGACTTTCAGCATCTGCAAACTGTTGGCAACTAAAATGCTGCCTTTCCAACCTTTTTAACCGAGGATTTTTGAGACCTTATGCCCATCGCAGTGCCCCAACAGCCGATGCCTAGGCTTCACTCCTTCTCCAACAAAGGCGTGCCCGTGCTACACCAGCATGTCGCACCAAATATCACTGCTTCTTTGAGAAATTCTGTGTGACGGCCCAGTAAGCATGGACAGGGGCATTACATGTCGCTGACTGGGCACTGGGTAACTATGGTGATAGATGGAGAAGTGTCTGCTGCACAAGTCTTTCCGTCCTCACGAGTTGTGTGTTTCAATCCTTCCTCTGTATGTACAAGTTCCTCCACTGCTTCTGCCTCATCAACCTCGTGTTGTTCCTGCACCTCAGCCCAAACCCTGTGTGGTCAGACCCCCCTTCCTTGTAACTGCACCCAAGGAATCCCACACACCTCCTTACTATGCTGGCAGCAGAGCTCAAGGCCATCATGCAGTCAAATGTTTACTTTGAAATGTAGGGGAAATGTGAGACACCGCTGAGGAGTTGTGGAAGGTTAGCTCTGTAGAGTGAGACTAAGTTTCATCAATGGTTGTCTCCACTGAACAAGCAGCCAGGGAATGCCGGGTGTGACAATGATGCTAAACAGTCTGCGGCCCTTCTTCAGGGCAATGTGACACACGTGCCTTGTATGACTCACGTGTTGAATCCGAATCTCCATCAATTTTTAAAACACTATCCCGGCCTACATGTCCTTCTGTCGAGGGCACGGTGTAACGCCTGCCTGGATCGACACACTCAGACGGGCTGTAAAAGGATAAGCTAGAGGGAACCCACTCACCAAGCTGGACTCCCAGAACCCTGAAACCCTTTAACCCCTATACAGTGATTTTGAATTACACAGGGCCCAAGGTGATCAATACCTGTGGAAGGCTGCAGTTCCAGAGAATAGTAATCATGCAGGGTCAAAACATTAATTGAGGAAGAGGAACAGAATGGGAGGGACAGGAATTAATCAGAAAACAAGCAGAGGTGAAATGCAAATCGGCCAACGAGGTACCTAAACAGCAAGCAGGAAAAGTAGTCAGGTAACAAGCACACAAACTCATAAAACTAAACTGGGGGTAACAGTAAACAGAGGTTCATAGCTTTGTCTGGCAGTGGTCTTCAGACAGTAGAGGCCTAAAAATGGGTGTTGTGTCTTCCCATTGGTTGTAGCTGAATGATGGTACTTCATCTGTGAGATACCCACCACCTGCATTCAGCCATTGGTTCTGCATCTGTCAAGGTAACGCATCCCAGTGGGTGAGCATAACCTGCGTCCACCTGCACCGCTGGCGTCGACTCCTCTCCCATCATTAGCCCTATGCACGAAAGGAACACATTGTCACCTTGCGACAGGAGTACAAATTGACGTAGCGGACTACGGTGGTGACTTAACAGCCGTGTGCGGCAATGATGCAAACATGGCAGCGTGCCTTCGTCAGGCCTATGTGACACACGTGACTTGTATGGCTCACGTGTTTAATCTGATTATCCAGCAATTTTTAAAACAACATCCCGGCCTACATGGCCTTGTACAGCGGGCACGCTCACTATGTGCTCACTTCCATCGTTCGCACCCAGTAGCTCAACAACTTTCATCGCTCCTGAAGTCTTAAGGTCTGGTGGTTAAACGTCAGAAATGCGATGTTCCGACACGCAGGAATTTGAATCTGCACATGTTGCAGTGTCTGTGGCAGCACCGCAGAGCCCAGCTGAAATGACGTATACCCTGGGCTAACTTGATCCAGAGGTGGTGCAGATCACGCTGCTGGAGTGGTGTCAGATCAAGGACATATGCACCGTTCTACACAGTTTACAAATGTAGACGCAGATGTTTAACACTGGCGATGACATTCTCAGCGTGACAATTTTGGTCATCTACATGATGGAGCACTGTAAGTATTATTTGGAGTCAGGTGTTGGTTCAAGAGGAAGGGAGGAAGTACTGGAGGAGTCATATGCGGAAGGGATGACAAGATCTACAAGGTCCAGACAGTCAGCGGCACCTTGGTGGCAGTCATGGTACGGTGGGGGAGAGGGATTATCAAGGGCGCATAGTATCAGCAAAACAGTTGAGGAAGGTGCAGGAGCCCAGGAAGAAATGGAGGACGAACTGGCGATGGGCATGGAAGACTCAGCAGATGAGTGAGAGCTTGCTCACATTTTGGTTGTGCGAGGTTGGGGGGAGAGGGCAGAGGAAGGAGGCACGATTCTCACCTCTCCGCCACCAACAAACCAAGGACTTGGTCCTCCTGGATGCTCAAGACACATGAGCGCCTTCTTGCTGCACTACCTACAACATGACCCTCGGATTGTACGAATTCCAAGTCATGTTGACTACTGGGTTGCCACACTGTTAGATCCCCGGTACAACACAAAATTTTGCGAAATAACTCCTGCCATAGAAAGGGACGCATGCATGCAGGAGTATCAGCAGAAGGTGTTACGCAATCTTACATCTGCTTTTCCACTAAACACCAGTGGTGCACAGAGTGAATCTCAATGCTTTTTCATCGATAGGAGGAAATGGTCTTACTTGTCCACATCTGAGGGACCGAGGGCTGGCTGCTGTGCTGAGACGGCGTTGAGTACGGTGCCTCTGCAGAGTTGCATTTTTGGTCATATACAAACTGAGTTGAAAAAGGACAGATGCTGGTGGAAAGGAGAACAGGTGTGTTGGAAAGGGTAAAAAAGTTTGTGTCCGTGGGTTTGGTGGTTAAGCAACATTAACATTTGCTGAAGAAACAACATCTGGTATGGTGGAACTGGACGATTTGGATAAGGTGGTATATACTATGTTACCGCTATATAAAAAATATTAAGAAGAAAAGAAAGAGAAAGGTAGATATCCCAATCGCCATTCGGTGTCCACCGTGCTCACAAATGGAAAAGGAGAGGTTGGCAACTGGAAGGTTAGGTGGAGGATACAGAGCAGGTTGACTCTCAAACAAATAGTAGCCTGAACCGAGTTAGACGCCACTTGGATCTGGAGACTTGGAGCCCTGTTAGCGTGACAGGGTCCACACGACCACCCAGCCCCATTACTCCCTATTAACAACACAGGGGCCATTGGTTACGCTGTCCGTGTGCATAGGGGACACACCTGTGGACAGCAGGCGCATCAGCAGCAGCAGGCCTGTTTATGCCAATGGGCTGCACTAGCAGGACTGGTAGGACAGGAGCTGTTCTTAAACGTTCTGCGTTACCAACTATGGTGGCGGCCTGCATCGATTACCTATCCCTGCCTACCTCTGGCCTAAAGCCGCAATGGGTTCAACACATGGAGGTGTGCTCTTTCGGAGCATAGTAGAAGACTGGGCACCTTCTTCTTGGCTCCAGCCCCTTTTATAACCTGGGTCCGCCCCAAACCAGGGTGGACCACAATGCACCTCCTAGAGACAAAAGCAGAGTGACATGTCATGAGTGGCATAACTAGCGTACTATTTTGAACCGCCACTTGAATGATGACCTCATGGCTGCCACAACCAAAACACCTCAACAGTCATCGTCTGACCAACAACAATGAGGTGACAAGTCATAGGGGCGGCCCTCTGCAAGCCTGTTGGGAGTGGCCTGGCCAAATTGTCAGGACACCTGATGCCCTGTGGTCTATATGGGCACCCCACATCAGGGGCCCGGCCAAAGTGTTCATTACCCTACCTAGCCTCTGATGCAGTAAGTGCCTGAGCATGCTCAGTAGCATTAAATACAGTTTCTGAAAAAAAGACCATCCGCTTCAGCATGCTGTCTAGGCATAACACAGGACTTAGACCCGGCACAGAGTGCAAGTACCTGTGCAAAGAGGCTTTTCTCAGTCAGTGTGAAGCCCCACAGGTGTTGTGTTGGTGCATTACCTTCAGGGACTCCAAGTGGAGGAAGAGTCTTCTTTATATGTATTTTCGTGACGCCACTCTCGGTATTGCGGTCAGTGGGGACCGCCACTGCAGTGTAAGGGGACACCTGGGGCTGATGTTGGGTGCAGTTAGTTTTAGTGGCCTCCCGAGAGTGAGTCAAGCATCAGGGCCCTGTGTAAGTGTGTTGAGCCGCAGGTCACAGAATGACTCAGGCACAGTCCAAACGAGCATGCGCTGTAGCCCAAAATTAAGACTTTGCCTCAGGAATGACACAGTCAGGCAGAGCATACTCAGTTGGCGAAACACTTGAGTTAGGCTACAGCTGGGGTAAATCGGCACACAGGAAGGAGTAACCGCAGAAACACTTCGCTCAATTGTAAGGGGAGTCATTTTGGAGTTTGGTGAGGAGTACCGTAACGCCAGTGAGCAGCATCCTGTGCCACAGACCGACATTCTTCAGGTGCTGTCTATACTGTTAACCATGATAGGAGCGTAAAGTCTGTATTTATGGCAACTGGGCATCACATTACTCGGGTACGGTAGGCTGTGCCCAGACAGTAATGCGTGCACGCAACACTTTGTTTTATTATGAAAACACATATCTGTTCTGTGTAGGACGACTATATAGACAATTACACTTGCTGCCTCTTCACTGTCAAATTGTCACGTACAGTTTAAATCATAGAGGGACAGCGACACATGTTTGCATTGAATGATGCTTTACAAGATTTACATGACTGTGTTGCAGAGCTGTGTGGTTTGCATTCACACTGTTATCATCTGCCTTATCTGTGAGGCTTCAGCTAACAAGGGTATTCAGGGTGGGTGATGTGTTTTGTCTATGTTTAGGTAGATAACTGGGAAGCTCTTGTGATGCGCCACTAGTAAGTTGTCTTCGCACACACACACACACACACACACACACACACACAAACACACTATTACTGCTGCTACGCAGAGGGCTTAGCAAGCAGTAGGCAACTGAATAGATTGTTCTATTATTTCAATTTAATGCATGGTTCTTATTGTTTGTTTTGGGAAAGTGAAAGAATCATTTATGAACCCAACTGCAAACAGTGCTTTTCATGTTGCGTGGTTTTGCTGCATACTGTGGATCCCACCAAATACAAGACTTAAAATGAAGCATAAGTCGCAAAGGGAATTTCACTGTGTTACAATGCGGCCTAGCAGGGCTGTGCAACCACTGCCTTCCCCATCAATTGCATCTGCATGCTCTTCATCTTCTGTGACTGTGGGGACAGCAGTCACACATGTTTTTTCACGATGAACTCCCACCCCTTTACCCATAAGTGGAAGTGTGATTGGCCGGTCGTCACTTGTTTTGGAAGTGGAAACAGATGGTATTGTTGAGCTGTCAGACATCGAGAGAACCACCATTGGATGAAGGCAACATTATATCCACGCCTGCACCTTCGTAACAGATTGGCTGGACTACCTGCAGTTAATAATTGCGTTCCAGAAATGGAAAGGACTGTAGAATGCACATATGTTGTACCTTGCTTGGCAGCAAAGGAACACTAACTTAGTATTCCAGACAATTTTAGGGTGGCAGAAAAAGTGTCAGCTCTTTGGGCAAATTAAATAGCGTGCCAAAAGTGGGCAGGTGGGTACAGTGGCCATGTTCTGTGTGTACCAGGACAGTAAAGGAAGCCTCACTTTCTATCCCTCCTAATGATGAAATGCAGCAAGGAATTCCCCGAGTTTGCTATAAAAATAGCGTTGCAAAATGTGCATGAGGGTGTAATGCAGAGGTGCTGGAAATAGCTTGGCACCATTGGGGCACAAATGGAGTACAACAGGGTGTAATGCAGAGGTGCTAGAAATAGCTTGGCACCAGTGGGGCCCAAAAGGAGTACAACAGCCATTTTTTGGATGCCACTAACTTGCAGCATGTTTTGCTATTATTATAGCTTAATAAAAACAGAGCAGGAGGGTGTAATGCAGAGGTGCTAGAAATAGCTTGGCACCAGTGGGGCACAAATGGAGTACAACAGCCACTTTTTGGATACCACTAACTGGCATCATTTTTTGCTATTATTATAGCTTATTAAAAACAGAGAAAAACAGAGCAGGAGGATGTAATGCAGAGGTGCTTGAAATAGCTTGGCACCATTGGGGCACAAATGGAGTAAAACAGCCATTTTAAGTATGCCACTAACTTGCAGCATTTTTTACTATTATTATAGCTTATTAAAAACAGAGCAGGAGGGTGTCATGCAGAGGTACTAGAAATAGCTTGGCACCAGTGGGGCACAAATGGAGTACAACAGCCACTTTTTGGATGCCACTAAGTTTACTCAGTGTTTGCTAGTATAATGGCTTAGTAACAATGAGTTTGAGTGTGCAATGCAGAAGTGCTGCAAGTAGGTTTGCACTATTGGGACATTAATGGAAGTCCAACAGCCACTTTTAGGATGCCACTAAGTTTACTCAGTGTTTGCTAGTATAATGGCTTAGTAACAATGAGTTTGAGTGTGCAATGCAGAGGTGCTGCAAGTAGATTTGCACTAGTGGGACACTAATGGAAGTCCAACAGCCACTTTTAGGATGCCACTAAGTTTACTCAGTGTTTGTTAGTATAATGGCTTAGTAACAATGAGTTTGAGTGTGCAATGCAGTGGTGCTGCAAATAGCTTTGCACCAGTGGGACAATAATGGAAGTCCAACAGCCACTTTTAGGATGCCACTAAGTTTCCTCAGTGTTTGGTATTATAATGGCTTAGTAACAATGAGCTTGAGTGTGCAAAGGACAGGAGGGTACAGTGGCCGGGTTGTGGGTCAGTGTCCAGGAAAGGAAGCCTCACTTTCTATCCCTCCTAATGGGAAAATGCAGCGAGGAAATCCCTGACCTTAGCTACACAGACGCTGTTATCTTCTGTAGCTGTTAAAATCTGTTTTCACGGACCTAACTGTCAACTATGGCTCTGAGCCTGCTGTTATTAGCCCTTACAAGGGCTAATATAAACTTCTATCCCTATTCTGTATAGCGCTGTGTGTAGAACATACACAGCAGTATCAGAGACAGGAGCTACGCCAGCGGTGACTGACACCCAGACACAGAAGGCAGATAATGGCGTCTGAACGGGCAGATACCCGTTTTTATAATGCAGGGACATGTGACATGACTTACAGTATTACAGCGGAAAGCCAGCTAGTAATTAGCTTGGCTTTTTGCTGCTGGAACCGTTCTCGAACGTAACTAGAACTATCGAGCTTTAGCAAAAAGCTCAAGTTCTAGTTCGATCTAGAACACCCCCCAAAATTACTCGAACCGCGAACTGGAGAACCACGAACCGCGCTCAACTCTAATCTTGATGTGAAGATTAATAAAATGATATTAGTACAAGTGTTTTTCTCCACATGTTACTAATAGTCCAAGAAAGTATTATTATGACTGAAGTAGTTTCATTGTGTGTCTCTCCCTCTGCCTCTCTATGTTATTTAATGTTTGGAAACAATACTGTAAAGTAGGTCACTATTAGGGTATGCTCACACGAGCGTATGAATCAGACCAGTGCGATGCGAGATAATCTCGCATTGCACTCGGACTAATGTTAGTCAATGAGGAGAGCAGATGGTCAGCTTTTTTCTCATCCAGATTCTCGATGAGAGAAAAGTCGTAGCATGCTGCGATTGTCTGCGAGAGCCATGTCTCTGGCACCCAAGCCTATGGGTGCGAATGAAACATCGGACTGTACTCGGATGATATCAGAGTGTACTGCGATAATCACATTAGCTGACAATAGAGGAGCGACAAAAGAAGTGCACTGGGAATGCATATACAGTATAATTCACAATAAATTTTTTGAGGACCCCAACGTAGAGAAATACTTTGGCGTAGTGTTGGGGCTCTATTGCATTGATCAATTCAGTAGCTAAATTTCTCTTGATTCATATGTTCATGGCAGTAATGCAGATTCCATTTTTCACATTTTCACTCTTACATATAGCTATTGGATTTTTCATGTCAGTATTCACACAGCAGTTTCTGCTTTTCATATATTCCCCTTACATAGTCACTGGTGTGCATACCTTCTCTCCGTATTGTGTGGTTTTTTTAGGTTTTTGCACCCAGTTCAGACATAGAATGGTGTTTCAGATGTTATTTCTTGATTTACTTATAAATCCGGACTGAACAAAGACAAAACGCAAAAGCAATGTGAACAAAAAACACCATGACAGCAGACAGGATTGTACCAATGTTGTTATACTGTTTCAAATATTTGCTTTACTTAAAGACTGTCAAACATTTTTAAGAGTTAAGAGTTAAGGAGCTGCTAGAAATCCAAATCCAAGTTTACATTCTCTGGTCAGAAGTATGTTTAAAATCATCAGTAGAGAAGTAACTATGCTCGTCTGGAGACAACAATTTACAGGAAGACCAAATGTCTACTATGTTGGCTTTCCGAAAAACAAAGGGGTACCTCCGAGCAGGAAAAGGTGATTGCATGTGATATACACTGCTCATCTCCAGCACACACCACATATCTCAAAACAGGACAAATTTAACGCCATCCCTGTGATTCATGTTCATAGCAATCCACTAATGTATCTGTTATCAGGAACTCAAGCATAGTTGACAGGAGTTTTGACTTTTGGAAACTCCCAAAATGTGTGGTTATTCATATGTCATATTCATATTTGTATGATTAGGTTGGTTAACATGGAATTATTATTCCACTGGAAGATTATTCCAATAAAATCCTACTAATCTTTGAATTACTTTGAAAGTAGAGGATATCTTCTGATCATATTAGAATAATGCCCTGCTGTTATTTTTTCTGGCATACAGATAACCATCTTCCTCGTAACTGACATGGAGGGAGGTTGAATTGGAATCCTTTAAAATATTTAATAAAAAACACTAAGGCCAGCTTCACACTGGCGTATGACTCGCATGAGTGCAATTCGAGAAATCTCGCTTTGCCCTTGACCTAATGTTAACCGATCAGGCAGCCCAGAACTGTGTAATCAGACTGAGGAACAAAAATTGCAGCATGCTGCAACAGTCTGCGAGTCTCCTATCACTCACACTCATATAAGTCTATTGGTGCATGTGAGCCATCAGTCTACACTGATGACGTCCGAGTGCAGTGTGACATACGCACAGGCTGAAAATGAAGGAGATGGAAAAACTAATCTCTCTGTGCTAGACACTACTTGCATGCAGTAAATTGAGAGGTAGTCAGACAGGCTGAGATCATAAACCAGAAGGGCACAATAGTACACGGGGGGGCAGACAGAGATGAGATCAAGATAAAAGCCGAAGGTCAGGGTTCAAGGAAAGTATGTACAAAATATAGGGAGCAGGTGGGGACGTGGTCAGGAGGAAGTCCGAGCTCAGAAGCCGGGAAGTCACTACAGAAACAGGGGGGGACAGGTAGACATGTGTAAACAACAGTCCAGAGTTGAGAGACCAAGATCTGAACACTGAGCACCAGGGGTGCCATCAGCACAACTGTAAACAGGAAGTATGACTGTCGAAGTCCTGAGCTAATATGCTCCCAAATAAAGAAGAGCAATCACCGGAAACGAGAAGCATCTATGTGAGTACCTCCCAAAACCAGCATGGAACCCAGTGCTGTCAAACAACCAGCAGAGCATTCATCCTGCAAAACGCTCTGCAGGAGAGAATTGCAGAATGCTCTGCACATAGGAATCGCGACACTCTCCCTCTTCTTCGCACCTGTGATCCAAGACCGCAAGATTGGATCGCAGTTTAACGACACTCGGCTCATGTTTACAGCAGAGCTGGAGTCGAGGGTCATTAGCAAATCGCATCCAATGCTCTCGCGTTGGATGCCATACACTAGTGTGTCGCCGGCCTAAGCATCATACTCAGGAGATCCAACTAACAAAGTAGATGTGTCCAAATTTCAGCAGTTCTCTTATGCAGAACTTCTCAACAATCAAGTTAGTAAGTGGCCCATTTATTTTATCCCTTTTTATTGTGTACCATTTTGCTTTTGTGTGTGCTTTTAACTACATAATTGTTGTAACCATGTAAGCACTGTATTTTTGAGTATTAAATCTTAAAATTCTGAAGTCTGTATATTGCTGTTTTAAACCTATTCACAACTTTGAAGAAGGAAAGTATCGCCTGGCTGTGTTACTCTGTGAATGACAACTTGTTAAAAGTTGACTCACTTGATGCTGTTGAACTGAGTGTGCTTGTGTGTACTGGTGTGTTACCAAATGTAAGCATTCTGTTAGAAGCAAGAACTTCGATGTGGATGTGTTAATCGGTGTGTTAATCAACCCAAAGGGAAGTTTTGATTCATACTAGTTAAAGGAGCTGAACGATGCACCAAATCTCATGAATAATTAAAAAGGTCACCTTGACATAGCAATGGACTTTTACTTTCTGATCAAAAAGTTAAAGGGAACCTGTAATGTAAAAAAAATGTCATTAACCTACAGATATGGGGTTCACCTGCCAGTTAATAGCGTTCTGAAATTGACAGTACTGAGAGCCCGACTGCTGGGAGGAAATTAATTGTCTTCCTCCCAGCAGCTTTGGGAACTCAATCATAGAGGGAAGCCAGCTCGACTCTAGTCACCTCTCTATGCATAGTGAATGGCACTGACTGACAGCTGGCTCAGCATTAGAGCTGGCTGTCAGTCAGTACCGGAGGCACGGTTACATCCACTGCTCACTATGCACAGAGCAGTGACTCAAACCAAGTTAATTTCCTTCCAGCAGTGGCGCTATCAGTGTGGGCACCTGGCAGCTTCAGAACTTTTGGAGTCCACTTAGCCAATTTTTAGCTTAATGCGATAGGTGATCATGTGAGTGTGCGTTTAAAGCTGAAAGCAAACTCATAGTCATATTCAAGTCACAGGGTTATGACTTGCATGATTTTGTAAGGAATTTTATCAATAATGAAAGAAAATGCAATGTCTCCAATATAAAACATACTGAAAATATTTAAAAGGAGTTTGTCACCCCAAAATCACTAAATTATGCCAATAGTCAAATTGAGGTCTCTAACTGTAAATCCAAACAAATCATTTTGATTTGGCTGCACCATTCCACCCAATGAATTACTTTAAACTCCCACCTCCCTTTGTGTTGATTGACAGTACTTGCTTTGCCACAGACATCGCTACCTGAAAAGAATCCTCCAATGTGCACACACAAAGTGAAAAAACAGGAGCCAGCGTTCGATTTCGCCAACCTTTCTCCTCCCTGCTGCATCATTCCGATCCTTCACCTCCTCCCTTCTTTCAAGCCGTTATCATAGAAGCAAGTGGCCACAACAGAGCAGAGAGATGCATGTGAGTGTGAGTGTTGGCACCTGTTGCACGCACACCAAAGGATTGCTTTCAGGTAGCATATTCATTGGCAAAGTGAGTTGTGTTAATCAACCCAAAGGGAAATGGTGATTCATACCAGTAAAGGGGGCTGAACGATGCACCAAATCTCATGAACTAATTAAAAAGGTCACCTTGACATAGCAGTGGGCTTTTACATTCTGATCAAAACATTAAAGGGAACATGTAATGTAAAAAATGCCATTAACTTATAGATTTGGGGTTCACCTGCCAGTTAATAGCATTCTGAAGTTGACAGTACTGAGAGCCCTGCTGCTGGGAATCAATTAACTTTCTCCCTCCCAGCAGCCTTGGGAACTCAATAATAGAGGCAGGCCAGCTTAGCTTTAGTCACCTCTCTGTGCATAGTGAATAGCACTGACTGAAAACCGGCTCAGCATTAGAGCTAGCTGTCAGTCAGTATCCAGGACACGGTTACATACACTGCTCACTATGCACTGAGTGGTGACTAAAACCAAGTTAATTTCCTTCCAGCAGTGGCGCTATCAGTGTGGGCAACTGGCAGCTTCAGAACACAATTAATCTGCAGATTAACCCCATTTCTGCATGCTAATAGTGTTTTATTACCTGACAGGTTCCCTTTAACTAAGAACTTTGTCTTCAGTTTTAAATATTTTAGTAGTTAGCCGAGGATTTCAATGTGTATTATGTCACAGGGTAGGTGACAACTCGCTGATCAGTGGGTGTGACGCCTTAAGAACCCACTCCAACTGGCAGATCAGGTGATTTTTATCAATGATAGATAACATTTATCGCTGTTACAAAATGTAGTGGCAGGTATATATGATATAGTTGGATATAATTAATTGACCAACAAGAAAAAGTGTGCAGAGTTCAAGTAGCAAATGTAGAAAAAAAACTTATATAGATTTTGCTGGATTCATGCTAAAAAGACATATAAAATGCCAAAATACTAAAACACAGTAAAAATGGCAGGTGAGACAGCAAAATCTAATATATAAAGCTGAATGTGTGTATTATTATTATTATTATTTATTATTATAGCGCCATTTATTCCATGGCGCTTTACAAGAGAAAGAGGGTGTACGTACAACAATCATTAACAGTACAAAACAGACTGGTATAGGAGGAGACAGGACCCTGCCTGCGAGGGCTCACAGTCTACAGGGAATGGGTTATGGTACAATAGGGGAGGACAGAGCTGGTTGCGCAGTAGTCTACTGGATTGAGGGCTATTGTAGGTTGTAGGCTTGTTGGAAGAGGTGGGTCTTTAGGTTCCTCTTGAAGCGTTCCACGGTAGGGGAGAGTCTGATATGCTGAGGTAGAGAGTTCCAGAGTATGGGGGAGGCACGAGAGAAATCTTGTACGCGATTGTGGGAAGAGGAGATAAGAGAGAAGTAGAGAAGGAGATCTTGTGAGGATCTGAGGTTGCGTGTAGGTAGGTACCGGGAGACTAGTTCACAGATGTAGGGAGGAGACAGGTTGTGCATGACTTTGTATGTCATGGTTAATGTTTTGAACTGGAGTTGTTGGGTGATGGGAAGCCAGTGAAGGGATTGGCAGAGTGGTGAGGCTGGGGAGTAGCGAGGGGAGAGGTGGATTAAGCGGGCCGCAGAGTTGAGGATAGATTGGAGGGGTGCAAGAGTGTTGGAAGGGAGGCCAGAGAGCAGGAGGTTGCAGCAGTCGAGGTGGGAGATGATGAGGGCATGCACTAATGTTTTTGCTGATTCTTGGTTAAGCAAAGCACGGATCCGGGAGATATTTTTGAGTTGTAGTCTGCATGAGGTGAAGAGGGCTTGGATGTGTGGCTTGAAGGATAGAGCAGAGTCGAGGGTTACTCCAAGGCAACGAGCTTGTGAGACTGGGGAGAGTGAGCAACCATCAAGTTTGATGGAAAGGCTTGTTGGATGAGATGAGTGAGGAGGAGGAAAGACAATGAACTCTGTTTTATCCATGTTAAGTTTTAGGAATCGCGCAGAGAAGGATGAAATAGCAGACAGACATTGTGGTATTTTGGTTAGTAGAGAGGTAATGTCAGGTCCAGAGAGGTAGAGCTGTGTGTCATCGGCATAGAGATGATACTGGAAGCCGTGGGACTCTATAAGCTGTCCCAGACCGAAGGTGTAGATGGAGAAAAGCAGGGGTCCAAGAACTGAGCCTTGGGGGACACCGACAGATAGGGGGCGATATGAGGAGGTGGTGTGAGAATGGGAGACGCTGAAAGTTCGGTCAGTTAGGTATGAGGGGATACAAGATAGGGCCATGTCTGTGATGCCCAGAGATGAGAGGATCTGTAGTAGGAGGGAATGGTCTACTGTGATGAAGGCAGAGGACAGGTCCAGGAGGAGGAGGATAGAGAAGTGTCACTTGGCATTGACGGTTAGTAGATCATTGGTGACTTTGGTTAGGGCAGTTTCAGTAGAGTGATGTGGTCGGAAGCCAGATTGTAGCTGGTCAAAGATGGAGCAGGATGAGAGGTATGAGGACAGTTCAAGGTGGACATGCTGTTCCAGTAGTTTTGAGGCATAGGGGAGAAGGGATATGGGGCGATAGTTTGACACAGAGGAAGGGTCAAGGGACGGCTTTTTGAGGATGGGTGTAATAGAGGCATGTTTAAAGCATGAAGGGAATACACCAGTTGTTAGTGATAGGTTGAAGTGATGGGTTAGGGCTGGGATGAGGACTGCGGTGATGTTGGGGATGAGGTGCGATGGGAGTGGGTCAAGTGCACAGGTGGTTAGATGTGATCTTGAGAGTAGAGTGGAAAGATTGTTTTCTGTCATGGTGGAGAAGCTGGATTTGGAGGAAGAGGGCTGAGTAGCTATGATGAGGGGCTGTGGTGATTGTAGGCCAAAGCTTGCTCTGATGTTGTCAATCTTCTGCTTGAAGAAAGAGGCAAAGTCTTTAGCCGAGATGAGAGGAGAGAGGGAGGTGGTGCTGGAGGACGGAGGAGAGAATTGAAAGTGTTGAATAGCTATTTAGGGTTGTGAGAGAGAAAGGATATGATGGATGAGAAGTAGGTTTGTTTTGCAGCACTGAGTGTGGACTTGAAAGTGGTCAGGGACTCTTTATATGCAATGAAGTGCTCAGTGGAATGAGACCTCTTCCATCTGCACTCAGCAATTCTGGAAGCCCTTCTCAGTTCTTTAGTCTGCCTCGTGTGCCAGGGTTGCCTGTTGATTGGTCGGGTTTTGGTGTGTGTGAGGGGGGCAGCTGATTTGAGAGCTGCAGAAATTGTAGTGTTGTATAAAGTTGTAGCAGCATCTGCATCATGTAGAAATCCAATGTCTGTGAGAGGGAGAAGGGACTGAGAAAGGGCGTGTAAATCAAGGTGTTTGATATTTCTGCGAGGGTGTGAAAGTTTGTGGAGGGGGGATTGCGTACTTGGAGAAGAGAGGGAAGAGAATGTGAGTAGGTTGTGGTCAGACAGGGGGAGAGGTAAGTTAGAGAGCTTAGATAGGGAAAAGAGGCGAGTGAAGATGAGGTCCAGCGTGTGGTAATCTTTGTGAGTAGCTGCAGAGGACCATTGGGTGAGACCGAAGGAAGAAGCGAGTGTTAGAAGTTTGGAGACAGATGAGTGGGAAGTGTCAATGGGAATATTGAAATCACCCATGATGATAGTGGGGATGTCGGTGGAAAGGAAGTGTAGTAGCCAGGTGGTGAAATGGTCAAAAAAGGCAGTGGCTGGCCCTGGAGGGCGGTAAATGACAGCCAGTTGAAGGTTGGAGGGGGCGTAGATGCGTACGGAGTGTACCTCAAAAGAGGGGAGAGTAGCAGAGGGTGGTAGTGGAATTGGTGTAAAGGAGCATCGGTCGTACAGGAGCAAACCAACTCCTCCACCATGCTTGTTGCTGGGGCGAGGGGTGTGAGAGAGTTGGAGACCGCCAGCAGAGGAAGCAGTGTCAGAGAGGGGTGAGCCAGGTTTCTGTGATGCCGAGGAAGGAAAGTTTATTAGTGATGAAAAAATCATGAATGTAGGATAGCTTGTTGCAGACAGAGCGAGCGTTCCATGGAGCTCCTGTTAGTGGGAATGGGGGAGCGAGGGCTGGGTGGATGGGTATGAGGTTTGAGAGGTTGCGGAAATCTGTGTTAGGTTGTGGATGAGGGTTTGAAGTGACAATAGAGATGTGGTGAGGAGGACCAGGATTAGGAGAGATATCCCCACCAGTGAGGAGAAGCAGTGAGAGTGTTAGTAGGTGAGAGCAGGAGAGGCCATGAGATGGTCGTGTGTGTCTGGAGACACTGGTGAAATGTGGAGGAAAATATCTGAGGGGAAGGTGAGATGGGTGGGGAGGATGGAGGGAGAGATGAACAATTCATTACTGGGTTTAGGGATCAGAGGGGGCAGTAGAAAGTGAAGTATTATAGGGGTGAAAGTAAAGAGAAATACAAACAATGTTTACAGAGACTATGTATCCAGTTACCTTCCGGTCACTTCCGGCCCAATTCTGGCCTAATTCAATGCATCATACTTATATGGTGCATACTTGTCTTGGTGCAGACAAAGTCTGGTGCAGACTTTTAGTTGCCCCAGTATATACACATACAAGTGCAATCAGCTGTGCAGGGGTGGGGTTCAACAAGAACCCCTTGATCAATCAATCAAAGAAGCCAGCATCACATAGGCAGAATAAACAAAGGTCATAAAAGGAAGGTGGGGGAACAGGGGGGAGAGGTCACAGTGAGATGCTGGAGCATGCCAGGGAGATATTGAAGCAAAGAGAGAACAGGTCAGATATTTTGGGAAAGTTGGATGGATGAATTAATATACCTGTATGTGTGTGTGTGTGTGTGTGTGTGTGTATATGTTCGGGATTGGCATCTACAACGTCGCAGCTACAGCCACAAAATTTTGCACACTCACACTTCCGGACCCCGAGAGCGTCATAGGCTATGTTGTGAGGCGAAAATTTTAACTCCGCGCGTTCCAATCTACCAATCAATTTTGCCCCTATCTCCATAATGGGGAAAAAGTGAAGCGAAAAGTGTATCCACACTGTCGCATTTACAATCACAAAATTTTGCACAGACACCTCATGTGACCCAGGGAACGTTGTAAACTATGTTTTGACAGGAAAATGTAACCCCGCGCTTTACAGTAACTCTCCAAAAACATGGCTCCATTAAAGTAAATGGAGCCTGGAACTACAGGTTATTAGTAGGAGCTGTGATTGGTTGCTATAGGAACAAAAGACATTCATAGTATAAGAAGCTTATATGTGAGGTAATAAGAGACAGACAGAGAGACAGACAGACAGAGAGACAGACAGACAGGGAAAGAGACAGAGAGATAGAGACAGACAGGGAAAGAGAAAGACAGAGGCAGACGATGAAAGAGACAGACAAGAGACAAATGGTGAAAGAGACAGACAGATGGTGAAAGACACAGACAGAGACAGACGGGGAAAGAGACGGACAGAGACAGACCTGGAAAGAGACTGACCTGGAAAAAGACAGACCTGGAAAAAGAAAGATGAGGAAAGAGACAGACAGACATGCAGACAGGGACAGAGACAGGCAGACAGGGAAGGAGGAGACAACCAGAGAGACAGACAAAGATAGATGGAGAAACACACAGACCTTGATAGAGACAGACGGTGAAAGAGACAGACAGATGGTGAAAGACAGAGACAGACGGGGAAAGGGACGGACAGAGACAGACCTGGAAAGAGACTGACCTGGAAAGAGACTGACCTGGAAAAAGACAGACCTGAAAAGAGACAGATGGGGAAAGAGACAGACAGACATGCAGACAGGGACAGAGACAGGCAGACAGGGAAGGAGGAGACAACCAGAGAGACAGACAAAGATAGATGGGGAAACACACAGACCTTGATAGAGACAGACGGTGAAAGAGACAGACAGAGACAGATGGTGAAAGAGACAGACAGATGGTGAAAGACAGAGACAGATGGGGAAAGGGGTGGACAGAGACAGACCTGGAAAGAGACTGACCTGGAAAGGGACTGACCTGGAAAGAGACTGACCTGGAAAGAGACAGACCTGGAAAGAGACAGATGGGGAAAGAGACAGACAGACATGCAGACAGGGACAGAGACAGGGAGACAGGGAAGGAGGAGACAACCAGAGAGACAGACAAAGATAGATGGGGAAAGACACAGACCTTGATAGAGACAGACGGGGAAAGAGACAGAGAAATAGAGACAGACAAGGAAAGAGACAGACACGGATAGGCAGACAGGGAAAGAGACAGACAGGAAAAGACACAGACAAAGAGACGGGGAGACAGACGGGGAAAGAGACAAACCTGGGAAAGAGATAGACCTAGAAAGAGACAGATGGGGAAAGAAACAGAGAGATAGAGACAGACAAAAAAAGAGACAGAGACAGGCAGATGGGGAAAGAGACAGACGGGGAAAGAGACAGGCAGGGAAAGAGACAGAAAGGGAAAGAGACAGACGGGGAAAGAAACAGAGAGATAGAGACAGACAAAAAAAGAGACAGAGACAGGCAGATGGGGAAAGAGACAGACGGACAAAGAGACAGACAGGGAAAGAGACAGAAAACACCACTATTAGATCTACTCTTTTAAAATCGTTTATTATAATCAGTTAAAACAGAACAAATATATTGTTCTACTCATAAATATTTCATAGGCATAGAAACATATATAAACATAAAGATCAGGTGCAGGTGTCAGACAAACAGTGCCCTCGCCTAGGGACAGCCCCAGACAATGTTGCTGAACAAGTGAAGTAGGGGTATAGATTCGTCACTGTCAGAGTGATACTGCTTAATATATGCTGTGACTCTCCCTCATAAGTTAGATTACTTCACTTTTATTGAGCCTAAATTAGCGTTGTAGATGTATGTCAGTCTAACCGTCCTTGCTCATCTCTAGCGGGGGTTACCACCACCAAATTATCGTGATTAACGTGTAGTACAGATATACAGAACCATAGACAACAGAGACAATAGGCGTTAGGTGTCCAGGGTTCTACTGTTACATAGATTTCCCTAGTTTGACAATACTGGAAGGTTAGATTAGAGCCTAGGGTGCCACTTAACTTGTGGATCTCCTAGCTCTCCCGACGCGTTTCACCCCCCTAACGCAGTATAGGGGATCATCAGGGGATATATAGAGGAATCACTCCTTGGAAAGAATGACACAAGGTAGTAGATCCCTGTGATAAAGTACTTGTTTTCTTAAAGGATGCCAGGGAGATTATCTCCAAGCCAAATAGTGGTTACAGCTTCCCATCGGATAATGCCTTGACTCTCCGTGGTTGAAAGTACAGGTATAACGGGTTTGTCTATTGTAGCCAGGGAATTAGATCCATTCCTAATGTTCAGGTTTTCACTAAGTGTCTGGATCAAATATAGGTCCTTTTGACGACCAGACAAACAAATTGATCTATAGGATTTGGAGAATGCAGCTCCTCAGGATGTGGCTGATCACTGGTTTTTTGCCTGTAGGGAGCAGTTCATATATAGGTGTAGACAGACGGGTGCAAAGGTCCCTAGTCGCCTGCGTTCAGACCGTGTGCAGGGTTTATTCTTTTCTCCTGTAAGGAGGCAAAGAGGGGAGGTCTGTCATGGGACTATGGCTACCTGTAGACTCCGAGTGTATATTCCCAATACTGTGAGCTCAACCAGCAAGGACTGTTAGTCCCGAGTGGAAACACTCTATGTACGCTGGGAGCCCACGGTCCAAGGTGCCAAGGGAAGATGCCAGGGGAGGATGTCAGGGAGACCACCACGTCTGCTTGTTCAAAAAAGAGTAGATCTAATAGTGGTGTTTTTGATAACTACTACTCTATACAACATTTGTTAGTGGTTCAGATAGGGAAAGAGACAGACAGGGAAAGAGACAGACGGGGAAAGAGACAGACGGAGAACATTACTTGGCCAATTTAGTTAAATCTGTGTGGAATATCTGTGGTGTTGAAATATATGTTGTGAAATGCTTCTATTATCTTAGTTTTTGCCTTTTAATACAGTGGTACCTTGCTTAACGAGAACAATCCATTCTGGGACTCTGCTTGTTAATCAAGTTACTCGTTCAGCAGAGCAAGATTTCCCATAGGAAATCATTGCAATGCTGACAATTCGTTCCACAATGTGATAAATGTCCCATCCTGGTCCCCTATTCTGTCATTCTACACATACACAAACACACACAAACATGTACAAACACACACAAACACACACAATCACACACGCACACGCACATATTATATGCTCACCTTACCTTCCGTTCCATCGCCGGTCTCCTGAGACTTGCTGTTCTCCGGTGCGGGCCGTGTATCAGGTAACCATAACAATGAGGACGGAACTTCCTGCCAGAGTGCTGACGTCAAAGGCAGAGCCGCTTGCCTCTGATTGGCCAGCGCGTTGCCTTTGACAAGCGGTGACAGGAACCAGGAAGTTCCTGCTTCGTTGCTATGGATGCCGATGCCTGGAGCGCAGCGGAGCAGAGCGGCGCGCTACAGGACCCAGGAGGGCGGCGATGAAACGGAAGGTACAGATATTATATGCTTACCTTACCTTCCGTTCCACCGCCGGCCTCATGGTACTTGTAGTTCGCCGCGATGTACCTGGGAACTACAAGAACCATGAGGCCGGCAGTGAAACGGAAAGTAAGGTGAGCATAATACTGTATGTGTGTGAGTGCGTGTATGTTTGTGTGTGTTTGTGCGTACATGTGTGTGTGTTTGTGTGGACTGCAAGTGCGGGTCAGAGTGCGGTGGATGGATGAAACCGGAAGTGTGTGCAGTGAGGATTTCGCTCGTACAGCAAAGCTTTCTCGTAAAGCGAGTTACAAATTTACAGAAAGCTTTGCCTATTAAGCGAAATTCTCGTTAAGAGAGTTACTCGTTAAGCGAGGTACCACTGTAATTACATTTCTATCTATTTGTTCTGTGGTTTTTGTGTGCAGAATAAATTTTTGTTAATACACTCTATTGTTTAACAACAGTTATTACCCCGGCCGAAGCCGGGTAGTACAGCTAGTATCAAATAAAATAAGGATACAAAGCAAAGAAAATGTCCCAAAAAGAAATTTAAAGAGTAGGAATAGGAACAGGTTACTGGAGATAACAACGGGAAACACAGGGTGAATATGAAAAGATGAAACTTGCAAAATACGCAGTGATTGGTAGGTGAACCACATTCACACTTTGCTATTACAGAACCAGTGAAATTATTCACTGCTGAATCAAATATGATTGCTGCTGGTCAAATATGACTTTATTGTTAGTATTTACCCTGTTTCCAGTTAACAGTACCCTGTTCCCTACTGTTTTAATTTCTTTTTGGGAGATTCATCTATTCACTTTCGCTAATTTATGTGATACCTTGCTGGCTCAACCGCCTGTTTTTACTATGTATCTGCATTTTATATCTTATTAACGTGTATCCATTAAAAGCTATACACATTTTTTATATTTGATTATTTAAATCCATTTCTGGCTGGCCAATTAATCAGTTGAACAGGTCTAAAAATTAGTCATTTTTACATTCGGAGAAGATCCCAGCAGTCTGCCCCCCACTGATCATTAAGTTATCACATATGTGGATAGATGACAACTTGTTCTACTGCACAACCCCTTTAGGTACATGCAGGTATAAATAAATATATGACCACAAATTGATTTTTCTGTTTTGCTACAGGTACATTCCTAGAGGTAAAATAATATATAATATGGTATGCTGGCGAAAATACACAATCATCATGCACTGAAAGTGTAAGTTGACAGTAGCTTTTAATGAGTTTGGGTAGTAGTCATTTCCCAGTTAAATTTACCTAACACAGTGTTATTCAAAGTTATTGTAATAAAGTATAGGAGGGTGAGTGTTAAGGCCCTCATGCACCAATGACTATCTGCTGACTTCGCTAATATAGATGGATTCAGCCAACTGTCGAATGTGTAATAGGGCACCAGCTGACTGAAGGTTGGGAGAGATGTTGATTCTCCATAACAGTATTCTAAGCTGTATTGGATGATGAGATATGGAGCCTGAAAGGCAAAAGTTTAAACATTGTTACCCATTTATTTTTCAGTAACCCAACATGGAACCATTCTTCCTTTCAGTTGCAAGTTTCACTTACTGTTGATAGGGATATAGGTGGTCTCTCAAAGTCAGGAACCTGAAGACCCATGTCTTCCGACAAGCCTACAACCTGCCGTAACCCTCAGTCTGATATAGCGCTTCACGACCATCTCTACACTCACCTTCCTTATCCTCACCCATCCCTTGTAGACTGTGAGCCCTCGCGGGCAGGGACCTCTATCCTCCTGTACCAGTCTGTGCCTTGTATTGTGTATGATTATTGTACTTGTCCCTATTATGTAAACCCCTTTCACATGTAAAGCGCCATGGAATAAATGGCGCTATTATAATAATAATAATAATAATAATAATAATATTAGGTTTTTTTCTTCCATAAAAAGTGTCACTCTTGATCATGGGCAGTGTCTGTAATTGCAGCTTATTCACAACGCACTTTTATTGAGTTGAGCCGCTATACCAGACAATTCCCATGGACAAGAGTAGCACTCTTTCCAGAAGAAATCTTCATGTTTGTCAAATCACGTACAACCAAAAGCCTTGATCCTACCTCTGTCCTAGGTGCTGATCATGGAGCTGCGGGAAAACCAACCCC
Organism: Anomaloglossus baeobatrachus; assembly: GCF_048569485.1. Lineage (NCBI taxonomy): Eukaryota > Metazoa > Chordata > Amphibia > Anura > Aromobatidae > Anomaloglossus > Anomaloglossus baeobatrachus. Next base: position 514,397,254 of record NC_134353.1, read on the forward strand.
TTCACGAGCAAAGGACATCTTTTGATTTTACTCTGCTGGATCTCCTTTATTGTTATTATTATTATTATTCAGACATTTTGTTTGTATTTAAATATTCAAAGGAGGGTACAAAATGACGCAGCTGCTAGTAAATGCAGTCACATTTTTATATGTATTTTTGCTAAATAATAAATCTGTATTGTAGTTCGGTGACCAGTGAAGAGGTTTCTAGAGATTATGTGGTGTTGAGCACCAAGGCTTGTAAAATCTAAGCGTCAACTGATGCTCTGTTTTATTTTTACAGCAATTTTTCCTTTACCCACTGGATGTGTTTGCGTGCCTCAAAGAAAGGCACTAATGACCTGCCTAGCGCATGCTCTTTGTGTATGTTACTCCCCCCTCCTCCTCCTCCTCCTCCTCCTCTCCTGAGCAAGTAGCTTTCTAATTCCTTCCATTAATACAAATAGGGGAAGCCTGAAAACCCAGGAGCTACAGTATTTTGAAAAACACAGAGATGGACGCAGAAATGCATGGTTGATGCACACATATAGGATTACAAGGCTTCAGCAACAGCATCATCATCGTCAGATAATAAAAAGGGATATTATAGCTCAGAGCTGGCATCACAATGCCAACATTTGGGATTTTGTCTCGTGCAAGTTGGACTGTATATTGGGACTCTTAGCTGGACACACTGAAAAGGAAAGGGCACGAAAAGGTAAGAGGCTCCATGATATGTTGTGACAAGCAAACAATGCTTGCATGGGGGATGCTTACCCTAGATAATAAGAAGACACAATCCTGTGCCAAATGCATGATGAGAGATGTGCAGTGTACCTGACATTATATCCGCACTGCTGGAAATAGCAAATCCCTTTACAATAGTGTTTACGTCCAATAATCTTACTATGCGTTTGCTTTATTGCTGAGCCACATTATGCAGAATACTGCAGCCTTGGGTACCAGCAAAGATTTATGTTCTGTCAAATATCGGCTAATTCAGCTTGGCATTAATAGGTGCTACATTTGCATGTCAGGCTTCCTTCTCAGGCTGAGCTCCTGGAATCTGGAATAGATAGGAGACAGAATAAATGTGCAGCCAGTTTGAGAACTACTAAGGAAGATGCATGGAAATCAGTGTGAAATTTAAAAACAAAGCATTAGACACATGATGACCGAGCGGGGGGCCTCGCTTTTATTTTACGTGAACCGGAAAATAGAATAAAAGGGTGATGCCGGGGTCACTCATGGACATGATGACTTATTATTTAATACTACCACAAAGTGTCTGTGAGCTAGTGAAATAAACCAGGGGGGCTGGTGTTGCTTTCAAATAATCATTGGTGGCCACATTCCCGGGGGATAGAATGCAATCTGCACAGGGAAATTGTATTTTTAATGACAGGAGGATGGATGGAATATTTGTGGACATGTGATTGAACACATATTATATGGAATTGCCCAGAATACCGAGATATACTTTATTATTTATTAATATTATTGCTAATTGTTCCTTACACTTAATGATAATGGTGATATATATATATATATATATATATATATATATATAAAAATTAAAAAAATATATATATATACACGCACAGGCACATACACACACACACACAGACAAACACACACACAGACAAACACACACAAACACACACATACAGGTATATGTATTGGAAATAATATAGTGGCTAATGTAATATATTGAACAGACTTAAGCTGAATAATAGTTTAACAAACAAACAAATAATAAAAGCAACAAAACCTGTGTAGTAGCATCTGGTGTGCATTTATTTAACATGCCAGGTCGCTGACATTCTGGGGCACATACAATGGAAAGGTTTTCAATGAATGGAGAGGGGGGTTGGTCCAAGCTGCTCACTAACTACTTAGGAGTGGAAGCAGTGCAATATACTGTATAGTTTGGTGCTTGCATTAGGAAGCAGACCGGTCATCGATAAACCGGCCATCCACACTGTGGTTTCTCACTATTTTAATTGTGTTTCCTTTGTTCTAATATTGGTGCATACTGAAAATGAAATGTGATCTTATGCTTATTGATTCGTCTGGTGGTGTATGTGTTATTTGTGGAAGGAGCCATTCTTGTTACTGTGGTAATTTCTGCACAGGGAGCAATTGTAATGTCAATTACTAGCAATTACATTAAAGAAAATTACTATAGGAGTAATGTACATAAGTTGTTTTGAGATATAAAATCCCGGTTGACATAAGACAGCCTGTGTATTTCAACATAGGGGAGTACAGTGGAAAGAAGAAATCCCATTATCACTATAATTAAGTGTTATATACTCTCAGAAACTACTGCACTTTATGTTGTGGTAGACTGCTCAAGTGTCAGAGTATGTGGTGCCCATGCTTTTACGATTGCCGAAATTCCCGGTGCAAGTCGGTGGTCATGTGATCACATTGATACGATTTGTATATTTGTGAACACATTCCAACTAGACATGTATCAAATTACTTCTATTGCAATAGACTGTGTAAGACCAGTTGGCACATGACTGCAAATATACAAATCGAATGCGTGCGATCACGTGATCACCCACACTAACCGGAAATACAGAGAAATTTTAAAAGCATGCCCACGACAAGTTAATGGCTATCCAATGTACCAGACATTCTCCTCAGAATTCCTTTATTGGTTACAGCAATCAAAGAAATGCAACGTTTGGATCATACAAGGCTGTTCTCAAGCCATATATAGTGAAAAAAAAATATCAAATTTTTTTACATCTGCATGCTGTAACCAATAAAGCAATTCTGAGGAAAATGTCAAGTGCCTAGAGATCAATTATCTTATATTACTAGCAACACAATGGAGAGTTACACAGAGATAGCATGGCTTAAGGAGTGGTGTATAGGATTTTATTTATCTTTGAGCGTGCCTACCAAACACTGTCATAATTTACAGCAACCCACAGTCACATAGAGTGACTGCAGACTTTTGTCTCAAATCCAACCTCAAATATATCAGAATGGGTTGTTATAAAAAGGAAAGTGAGTAGAATGGCAGTCACATTGGTTGCCTCTTTTGAATGAGCTTGTCAACAAATGGTCAGTAGTGATGAGCAAGCTCTACCATGCTCAGGTGCTCTGTACTCGTAACAAGCAGTTAGATGCTTCGATGGGCTCAACTTGAGCACCTGAGTATAATGGAAGTCAATTGGGATCTTGAACTTTTTTCCGGGAAATCTTACAAATACACGAATCCCAAATTGACTTCCAATATACTTGGGTGCTCAAGTCACACCCATCCAAGCATCCAAGTGCATGGTAGTGCTTTTTCACCACTACTGATCAGCTGTAACTTTTGTCAGTATACACAATCAAGAACAAGATAGCAATAGACTAGAATTTCACACATAACTATTTTCCAGATTGTAAGACGCACTTTTTTTCCCCGTAAAACTGGGGGTAAGATTATGGAGCGTCTTACAAAACGGATATGGCTTACCAGGACGGCAGTGCTAGAGCAGAGTCATAGCAGACAGGGTAACAGGACGCACTCGGGGGTGTCGCGACGGGTGCATTGAACTGACTGCTGGCTTCAATGAATCGCCCACGGTTGATGCAATAAACTTCAAGAAAATGACCGCGGAGGCGGCGTATGCACGGATTGACAAGATGGATTTCATGAAAATGGCCGCAGAGTCCTATCTATGCATACGCCGCCTCCGCGGCCATTTTCTTGAAGTGCTTCTCGTCAACCACAGGCGATTCAATGGAGCCAGCAGTCAGCTCAATGCACCTGCCACCGAGACACACCATCCTGTGACACCCTCACAGCCTGCCTGCCCACAGATTAATGGTGCCCGCCGTGACACCCCCAAGCGTGTCCTGTGACCCTGCCTCCTATAACCGGGCTCCACCACCACCGCTCTGGTAAGCCATATCCGGGGGATTCAGAAGAACCTGTAGTATCGCTGAACCTTCTGAGCAGCAACACCCCCTCCTCTGAGCCCGAAGCATCATACTGCCTCCTGTGACCTTCCTGAGCTCCTGAGCCGCTCCACCACTGCCGCTCCCCCCTGGTGAGCATTAGGATTAAAATGCACTAGGATTTTAAGACGGAACCTCATTTTAACATTAAAAAATATTTTTTGCTATTTTCCTCCTCTAAATTTGAGGTGCATCTTATAATCCAGTGCATCTTATAAAACCAAAAAATATGGTATTTATCAGGGACAGCTAATATTGCTGATTTTCTTTTTCACCTGCAAAAATATATACTCTCCAAAGTAGACATATACAGATATATACTGTAAGTAAACATAATTGCCAAATTTTGTCTACTGCTCTAACTTCTTATTGACCTATATATGGCCTCGTTAATAAAAACACTAAATGTTGGAAGTGCAAAAAAGGTAAAAAATCCCAACAATAATTCATTCCTTATTCTTCCTTCTTTCCTTTGACCCTATTTTGTTCCATTTGCAAGTAGATTGTAAAAATGTAAGGTAATTTCGATTCCCTGGAGATAAACCATTTGCCTCCTCCTCACTGTTATGTGTCTGGCTGTAAGACAACTAGCTGCAGATGAACTGATCTTGAAATTGAGCTGACCATTGTTTGGAAGAGCTAAGTTTACATGTCTGAATGTCTTGAGATTGTTAGCAGATACAGCTCTAAAGGCCCCCATATATATTAGACTAAAGTTGTCTGAAGCTGCCGATGTTGATGGGTTCGGTCGATGGTCTAATGTCTATGAGGGCACCAGCCAACTGATTGTCAAGGGAAATGTTGATTGGATATTTGCCAATAATATTGCTCTCCTTGAGATAAGGTACTGGCTGATGTGTTTTGTATGATAAAGCTACTAACTGATACAAGAGCTCCTGAATATGGGAGAATAAAATGAGTTGACTGTCGGCTGCACAATCAGCCGAAGGACCCTTCAGCTGACAGCCATCTATTATGTATCGGAATCTGTGGTAAAATCCACATGCGTAACAGGTAGATTTTCTTGTCAATTTCTTCTGTCGATTCCCTTTGGATTTTATCTTGCTCATTAAAAGAGTAAAATCTGCAGGAAAAAATAGTATACATTGAAATACTAAGGTTTAACATTTAAAAATATTAATATTTTACCAGAGAGTGTGGTTGGGACTTGGTGAAATCTCATCTATTTTGCTGATATTGTAATACGCTGGACAGTTTTTACCTGGAAAGTGCGGTCCGATAATCCTCAGCTTATCCCCTCTAGCATACCCCAAAGATTTAGCTGCGCTTCCACATTGATTTCTCTGACAGGTAGTGTTCTCTTTATCAAGTAAATGTACATTACTGGGTTTAACCCTTTCACAAGATGCACCATCTATTTACATTACAAGTATTTGTAATGCACAGCAAGGCTCCTGCTTTCACGCCAATCTCATCCACTTAACCCCTTTTTTTCCAATGCTGCTGATGTCCCCTCACTCACTATGCAATTGAAGTGGCAGTGGATTATCATGGCATCTAAAGGCCAAATGAAGGCCTCCTATCCTGGTACTCCAAAGGTAGGGATTGATAGTATGAAGGTCTCCATACAAATGACAGAAGCATTGGCCGAAACCTCTGATATTAACCGAAACATTGTAATGTGATCGGAGCATCCCAACTCTCCCCTGACAGGTGATATTGGGGGAAATAAGGATCTAGGATATCCGATTTGGAACTGATTATCCTTTTGTTCTTACAACATAAGCCACCGGCAGAGTACTCTGGCAGTGGCTCTTTCATTGAGAGCATAGGAGCATGCTCGGCATACTGTGCACTCCTGTGGATGGAGTAGGCAGTAGAGATATCTGCAGGCCAAAAGATCAGCCAAACCATCGTTCTTCCAACAGCTATTTTTTTTTGTGGAGCCAATACACTGTGTATTGCACAAATGATTGAATTGGCGTATGATTAAGTCCCTTACTGAGACTAAAAAAAGGGTGCAAAATCAAATAAAGTGTTAAAAAAACAAACATTAAAATTAGAAAAAAGCCTTTTTTATTTGTTTCATAAAAAGTATACATAATATAAAAAATTGATATTAAAATTCAAACAACAATTGCAAATTTATACCATTGTGTGTTGAAGGGTTGAAATGAAAAAAGAATTAAAAAAAATATGGTCTCCATGCTCTAAGACAGGGGTGGGGAACCTTGTAACTGCCAGGGGCCATTTGTGAATTTCTGTCAACATTTGGGGGCCACACAAAATGATGTGGCTATATTTGATCAAGCAATTAACTCACCCATATTGTGGTGGCCGGAGCTGCTTCTCTTTGGTGTGGCGGAAATTTTAGGTGATATTGATCATGTAACTGCTTTCACAACTGCTTTTCCAGGTTTGTTTTAAGGCTACTTTACACACTGCGATATCGGTCCCGATATCGCTAGTGTGGGTACCCGCCCCCATCTGATGCGCGACACGGGCAAATCGCTGCCCGTGCCGCACAACATCGCCCAGACCCGTCACACATACTTACCTGCCCGGCGACGTCGCTGTGACCGGCGAACCACCTCCTTTCTAAGGGGGCGGTCTGTGCGGCGTCACAGCGACGTCACTGAGCGGCCGCCCAATAGCAGCGGAGGGTCGGAGCTGTGCGGGACGTAACATCCCGCCCACCTCCTTCCCTCTGTATAGCGGCCGGGAGGCAGGTAAAGAGAGCTTCCTCGTTCCTGCGGCGTCACACATAGCGATGTGTGCTGCCGCAGGAGCGACGAACTACATCGTTACTGCAGCAGTAACGATAATTGAGAATGGACCCCCATGTCACCGATGAGCGATTTTGCACGTTTTTGCAACAATGCAAAATCGCTCATCGGTGTCACACGCAACGGCATCACTAATGCGGCCGGATGTGCGTCACCAATTCCGTGACCCCAACGAGTTCGCATTAGCGATGTCGTAGCGTGTAAAGCCCCCTGTAGTCTGGAGCGCAGTCAACTTTGTGATAATAAGGTTCGTAAATCATATATATCACATAACAGATGCTGTGACTGCTGTATATACATCACATAGGAGACAGGACTGCTGTATATATATCACAGGAGGCATCGGGGCACATGCATCACACGAGGGGCTCGGGACATGTATATGTCCCAGCCCCTCCTGTGATATTTATACCTCCAGCCCCTCCTGTGATATTTATGCCCCCAGCCCCTCCTCTGATACTTATGCCCCCAGCTTCTCCACTGTGATGTATATGCCTCATCATCTCCAATGTGATGTATATGCCCCCAGCCCTTCCTGTGATATATATGGCTTATCCCCTCCTGTGATGTATATGCCCCAACCCCTCTTGTTATATAAATGCCCCAAGCCCCTCCTGTGATGCATAAGCCCCAGCCTCTCCTTTGATGTGTATGCCCCCAGCATTTCCAATTGGGCACATACATCACAGGAGATGCTGGGGGCATACACATCACAGGAGATGCTTGGGGCATACACATTACAGGAAATGCTGGGATATACACATCACAGGCGACACTGAGGGCATACACATCACAGGAAACACTGAGGGCATACACATAACAGGAAACGCTGACGGCATACACTTAACAGGAAACGTTGAGGGCATACACATCACAGGAGATGCTTGGGGCATACACATTACAGGAGATGCTGGGGGTATACACATCACAGGCAACGCTGAGGGCATACACATCACAGGAAACACTGAGGGCATACACATAACAGGAAACGCTGATGGCATACATATAAAAGGAAACGCTGAGGGCATACACATCACAGGAGACGCTGGGGGCATACACATCACAGGAGGGGCTGAGTGCATACACATCACAAGAGACGCTGGGGCATAGACATCACTGGGAGGCATATATATGACTGAGGGGCACAGACAGCACTTAGGGGCATGGTCAATACAGTTGGGGCAGAAATATCACTGGGGAGCAGGCATCACTAGTGGATTATGGACAGCACTGGAGGAGCACAGACATTTATAGGGGAGCACAGACATCACTGAGGGGCATGGACAGCATGGATAACATGAGGGGGGCATGGATATTAAAAAGGGAGCACAGACAGCACTGGGGGGCATGGACAGCATTAGGGGGCATTGGGGAAAACAGATAATACATGCGGAGCACACACATCACTAGGGGAGCACAGACATTACTAGGGGAAAACTGGGGGGCACAGACAGCAATTCTGGAGCACAGACATCACTAGGAGAGCACAGACAGCATAGGGGAACATGGACATCATTGGGGGGCACAGGACTGGGGGTAGCGCACAGCACTGGAGGGTAGCACACAGCAGTGGAGGGGGCACATAGCACTATAGGTGGCACACAACACAGGGGGCACACACACAGCGCTGTGGGTGGCACACAGCACTATGGGTGTCACACAGCACAGGGACACACACAGCACTGGGAGAGGGGGCACATAGCACAGGGGGCACACAGCACCGGAGGGCAGACACACAGCATCGGAAGCCATATAGCCGCTGCTGTTCGCCTTCTTTGTTCTGTGGGACCGGAGTGCAAAGCACTAACCTCGCCCACAAAGTAAGTCTTATAGTCAGTAGTGAACGCTAGGCCGGAGCCACACTTGTATGTGACTCTTGCGGGCCTCACATATCGCATCACCCAACATGGCTTGCTGCTCTCCTGACCAGAGCCTCTTAGCTGCTTAGAAATACATGCAGCTGACCCGCTTCTGTCAGGAGAGTGTGCGGCCGTGCCGGGTGATGTGATGCGAGTCACTCACAAGTATGACTCCGGAATGTCCTCGCAGGACAGGGATTTAAAGCGCCGGCGGCCAGCCAGCGGCAAGACACTGTAGCCGGCCCGAGCACTGCAGCCCCCGGAATCTGACCGGTGGCCGCAGAAAATGTTATTGCGAGCCGCATACGGACCACACGCCAATGGCTCCCCACCCCTGTGGAGGCATCCTTTGGACTGCAGCAGCTAATCAGTGGATACAATAGTAACATTACATATGTTAGAAATTTAAGTAGCAACTTAAAACATTTTAAATAGTGGCACTTTTCTGTATGTTACTTTATATTATTTTCATTTTAATATATACTTTTACACTTAAGATAGGTTAGCTAGGGAATTGTCACAGGTGACACATAGTCATGTGGTTTCAGCATTTGTCTGTGCAATATTCTCCCTGACTTTCCATTGATTAGGCTGTTAGTATTCATTGCTATAGGTAGCTCTCCTGCTGGATTCAGCTCTCCCCCTTTTGGACCCAGCAGGAGCTCACCTTTCACACAGCTGCTGACCATCAGTATTTTCTTGAGGCTTATATATCCCTTCCTTTCTTTGGACTGGTGCAGGTGATATTTTTAAGTTTAATCAAGCCCTGGTTGCAAGCAGGTGGCTTTTACTTCTCTGTGTTATTGTTGCGGAAAGCTTTGCTGAACTTCTACCTGTGTCATCTGTAGATAAGTAGTTCATGCATTTTCCCCTGTGTGTCCTCCTTGTGTTGTCTATAGCATTTAGTGGGGTTGATGAAGAGCTCATCCCATCCGTTCCCTATTAAGGGCCCAGCACTAAGGATACCTAGGGTCAGGTATGTAGCTCGGCGCATAGGTGTAGAACCTATCTAGGATGGTGAGGCACTCCAGGTACTAGTAGTAGATTTGGTCAGGGGTCACCATCTTCCCCTTCCTTAGACAGAAGGTTTCCCTTCCCTTTTGCTGTGCGCTTGGTACTTCCCTGTGTCTAGCGTGACAGGAATTGTTTTATTTTTACTGCATCTCTAAAGATGTCATCCATTTACTTTTCAACTAGAAGTGGCCATATGAAAAGCCTAATACTACTATATACTTGAAAAATATAACATTACAGGTTATAATTTTTTAGTTTCTGTGATGGGGCGTTGATCTAGAGAACCAGCCTGATTGCTGTATGTGGAGTCTGGAAGAATTTTTTTCCCCTAATATGGGACAATTAGAATCTGCCCATGGGGTTTTGCACATTAGGCAGATGTGGACCTTAAGGATGCAGACAGGACAGCATCACATACACTGATCACATACACTGCTTTCTGTAAGGTAAAACATTTCACTGCCTGTTTAAAAACATGTTTTACCCCACAGAAAGAATCAGCTATGATTCCATGCTGTCCTGTCTGTATACTCTCTTTTGCTTTGTAATCTTGCCAGGAGCTGGGGTATGATCAGACCATGTCCCTTTACAGTCAGACACGGCCATTACACAGTACATAGCAGAGGCACATATGTATGTTTTTCACAACATGTGATCCTGGAGGTTACCAGCAGGCTAGCAGAGATTAACTCTTGCAAGTCTGACCATTAATGAGAAATATGAATAACGTTTGGAACACCATTCTAAGTCCGAACTGGGTGCAAAAACCTAAAAAAACATCACTATGGGGAGATAAGGTATGCTCACCAGTGGCTATGTAAGGGGAATACATGGAATAGCAGAAACTGCTGTGTGAATACTGACTTGAAAAATCCAATAGCTATATGCAAGAGTGAAAATGTGAAAAATGGAATCTGCATTACTGCCATGAACATATGAATCAAGAGAAATTTAGCTACTGAATTGATCAATGCAATAGAGCCCCAACACTACGCCAAAGTATTTCTCTACGTTGGGGTCCCTAGCTTGTGTGTGTCCTCTCATGCAGTTAAAAAACCTACCGTGTATGGGAAGCTGAGACCCAGGCTATTTATGCGTATGATATGGATTGGCAATAGGTGTGGTTGGGGAGGGTTCACAAACGAAAAAATACTAACAAATAGGAATAATGTTTGGAACACCATTCTAAGTCCGAACTGGGTGCAAAAACCTAAAAAAACATCACTATGGGGTCACTGGTGTGCATACCTTATCTCCCCATAGTGATGTTTTTTTAGGTTTTTGCACCCAGTTCAGACTTAGAATGGTGTTCCAAACGTTATTCCTATTTGTTAGTATTTTTTCGTTTGTGAACCCTCCCCAACCACACCTATTGCCAATCCACATCATACGCATAAATGGCCTGGGTCTCAGCTTCCCATACACGGTAGGTTTTTTTAACTGCATGAGAGGACACACACAAGCTAGGGACCCCAACGTAGGGAAATACTTTGGCGTAGTGTTGGGGCTCTATTGCATTGATCAATTCAGTAGCTAAATTTCTCTTGATTCATATGTTCATGGCAGTAATGCAGATTCCATTTTTCACATTTTCACCCTTGCATGTAGCTATTGGATTTTTCAAGTCAGTGTTCACACAGCAGTTTCTGCTATTCCATGTATTCCCCTTACATAGTCACTGGTGTGCATACCTTATCTCCCCATAGTGACCATTAATAAGCACACAGCTGGTCAATGCCCAAGCCGGCCTGTGCAACTCAGAAGCACCAGAGCAACCATAGTGGGGAGTGTCAGAATCTGTAGTGTGAACAGTGCCTGATACCGCCATGATACTTGGTGTATTTTGAGCCCAACTCCATGTGACAGCATGTATTTATACTGCGCAACTATACTCTCAGCAAATATATACACATACTGTACACATACAGTATATTGGATTTAGAAACACATTACACACATTCATGTGCAAATTACACTAATGTATACAAATTTTGTATAAGTTATACACACTTTACACACCAGCACAGATAATATACTCTTATTTGTACACCCACTGAACACACTCTTGACACACTTCCCACACATCTACACACTGCACACCAGCATAAACTCCATGCACGTTCACACTCAACATGCAGAGTGCACATAACACATGAACACATCTATTCTCCATATATAGATAATTAAATAATACTTTAATAAAGTAACGTTTTCTTTTTTCAATCTTAAAACTATGAAACTATGAAAACACTTGCACTGCCCCAGTCTACAGCAAGGTGTAGAGGCAGACAATGAAGGCAGCAACAGCAAGGGTGAGGAAGAAAGCATTGACAAGGAGCTGTACATTAACTGCTTGGGACCCATTAACATATGGCGGGCATCCTGCAGCAGCCACAGGGTACATTAGTTTAGTGACAGTCAAGGCATTTTATTTCTATAGCTATTCCTCTCTGTTCAATGAAGAAGCAGTTTCACACTAAATCACTAAATTACACCACCTCATATATAAAGTTAGATTTCACTCTAGGCAGGTGCCTACCTTAACCTAATCTTTGTCTGAGCCCTGGCCTCAAAAACAATAATATATCAAAAAAAGTTTAAAAGGGCATTTTGGCTTCTTAGCATGATGGATATCATTTTACATTATTTTAAAGGGAATTTGTCACCAGATTTTTGTCACCAAATCTGAGAACCGCATGGCGTACAAGTGCATCTTAATAAATTAGAATATCATCAAAAAGTTAATTTAGTTCAATAATTCAATGCAAAAAGGGAAACACATATTACATAGAATCATTACAGAGGGATCTGTTTCAAGTGTTTATTTCTGTTAATGCTGATGATTATGGCTTACAGCCAATGAAAACCCAAATGTCAGTATCTAAGAAAATTAGAAAATTAGCAATAAAAAATTAGAAAATTAGAATAATTACCACAAAACACCTGCAAAGGCTTCCTAAGCATTTAATATGGCCCTTTAGCCTGGTTCAGTAGGTTACACAATCATGGGGAAGACTGCTGACTTGACAGATGTACAGAAGACAGTCATTGACACACTCCTGAAGGAGGGTAAGCCACAAAAGGTCATTGCTAAAGAAGCTGGCTGTGCACAGAGTGCTGTATGCAAGCATATTGAGTGGAAGGAAAAAGCGTGGTAGAAAAATGTGCACAAGCAACTGGGATAACCACAGCCTTGATAAGATTGTTAAGAAAAGGCCTTTCAAAATTTTGGGGGAAATTCACAAGGAGTGGGCTGCTGCTGGACTCAGTGCTTCAAGAGGCACCACACACAGACGTATCTAGGACATGGGCTACAACTGTCACATTCCTTGTGTCAAGTCACTCATGACTAGTGATGAGTGAATGTATTCGTTACTATTCACTATTCGCAGAATAATATGGTATTTCAGCTATTTGTTATATAATATTATATAATGTTATATAGCGAGTAATGGTGTATTTGCCACGCTATATTCAGATGTCCCACCCAGCATGTTTGGCACCTGATTTGCAGCCACTAAACATTGTGGGCTTCTTAACCAATCACAGTAATGCTGCAGCCATCTTGGCTGTAGCATTACTGTGATTGGCTAGCTGCCGCCATTTTGTGCACAGTACACTGCCAGCATCTCTCTCCAAGCACTTCATACTCACCGATCACGGCGCAGCGCTGCTGCCATGCTGCTCCCGCTGCCTCTCATTCTTCTTCCCTATCCGCTCATTAGCCTCATTACATATTCACTGCTTCCCGCGTACGCCGGTGGCCGTGATTGGTTGCAGTTAGACCTGCCCTCACACAGAATGACAGCTCTCTGACTGAAACCAATCACTGCTGCCAGTAAGTGAGTCTATATTGTACAGTAAAATAAATAAATAAATAATTAAAAAAAACAGCTTGCGGTCCCCCCAATTTTGATACTCAGCCAAGATAAAGCCTCACAGCTGAGGGTTGGCATTCTCAGGCTGGGGAGACCCACATTTTTGGGAGCCCCCAGCCTAAAAATATTAGCCAGCAGTCGTCCGGAATTGCCGCATCCATTAGATGTGACAGTCCCAAGACTTTACCTGGCTCATCCTGAATGCCCTGATGTGGTGGCAATCGGGGTAATGAGGGATTTAATGGCAGCCCATAGCAGCCACTAAGTTCTAGATTAATCTTGGCAGGTGTCTATGAGACACCTCTCATCATTAATCTGTAAGTGAAAATAAATTAATGCAAACACCCAAAAAATAATTTATTTGGAATAAAATACAAAGCCACACTCTTTCACCACTTCATTAACCCCAAAACACCCAAGTCTGAGGTAATCCACATGAGGTCCCACGACGATCCTGGCTCTGCTACATCTGAACCTGGAGAAACCTCAAACATGTCTGATCTCTCCAGGATCCAGGCAAAAAAATGACAAGAAGGACCCAGCTTGCAGCAGTGATGTCACTCAGTTCATCAGCGGTAATATCCGAGTTCCCACGGAATGTCCTCTGGTGACCTGAAGCACTCTGGCCTAAAATGCTGGACAGTGTCTTGCACCCTGCCAGTGCTTTAACAGTGACAGTGTCGGCATGGAGGTGTGGGCTGCCCCGCACTCCCCGGACGGTATTGTCAGTGTTAAAGTGCGGGGCCTGTCCCACTCCCCGCCAGCACTTCAATACTGACTTGCAGCAAGAAGCCCTGCAAGTTATACATCGATAGAATCAGGGTCTCTGTCCCTACATCATGCTGCTTTCATATGGGGTAGCAACAATCTGGTGACAGATTTCCTTTAATTAGACTGAATTTTGTTTCAGAGCAGAATAAAACCATGGCAACATGTAGCACAGCAAGGATTTTAATTTACTCCAGAAGACTTTAGCAAGGCGAGTTTAACGCAGCTCAGAAAATATTGTACATATGCAAAATGGAAGTAAAAAAGTGATGATATTATGAGTGGTTAACCTTGATCTGTAGTGCAACCCACAGGTTGAATAGACACTTATTAACAGAGATATACTGTACTGAGGACTATATGCCAGTACTGTTGATACTAATTACTGGGATAGAATCACTTCAAGTAGGAAGCTTACTTGTATGATGCATAAATCTCTGTATAAATGTTTTCATAGTAGACTAATATAATTGTCAGTTGCCAGTGGACCAAATATCTGAATGAAAAGGAACTCATAGGGTTATATTTGAAAGCCTCAACTCATGACAAATCTTTATGAATTGACTCACGCGAGACAGGCCCAGATACTTAAAAGAATTGTCTAGCTCTGCAGCCCACCACTCTTCACTACGATTGGCACAGGTTTGGAACATGATCAAATATCCATTAGCTTGGCCAGAGACTATACAACCCCTGGCAAAAATTATGGACTCACCTGGCTCTGAGGATGTTCATTCAGTTGTTTACTTTTGTTTAAAAAAAGCAGATCACAGACATGGCACAAAACTAAAGTCATTTCAAATGGCAACTTTCTGGCTTTAGGAAACACTAAAAAAAAATCATGAAAACATAATGTGCAGCCAGTAACGGTTACTTTTCAAGACCAAACAGGGGGACAAATTATGGAATCACTCACTTATGAGGAAAAAAATTATGGAATCACCCTGTAAATTTTCATTCCTAAAACTAACACCTGCATCAAATCAGATCTGCTCATTAGTCTGCATCTAGAAAGGAGTGAACACACCTTGGAGAGCTGTTGCACCAAGTGGACTGACATGAATCATGACTCCAACAGAAGAGATGTCAATTAAAACAAAGGAGGGGATTATAAAACTTGAAAGAGGGTAAATCATCATGCAATGTTGCAAAAGATGTTGATTGTTCACAGTCAGCTGTGTCTAAAATCTGGACCAAATACAAACAACATGGGAAGGTTAAAGGCAAACATACTGGTAGACCAAGGAAGACATCAAAGCGTCAAGACAGGAAACTTAACCCCATAACGATGGCCTAAAGTCTCAAGATGTCGGAAAAACAGGGTACTTGTTCTGTACCGACGCTTTGAGACGTCATGCCAAAAAAGCTAGTAGCTCCCCCCAGCGACGGAAAATCTCCAGGGTTTCAGCTACTGGGGGTAGCTGAGACCCTGGAAATCATGATTCAGGACGTTTTTTCTGGTCCCTGCTCATGTGATCACCGGTATACACCGTATACCGATGATAACGTTATAGTAAATGACAGCGCCGGTAAAAAATAATTCATCTCCCACCTGGCATGATCAAACATGTCAGCTGGGAGATAAATCTCATCCCCGGTCCCCCAGTGTCGCCAAAGGGCCCCCCCGACCCCACACCCCCTCCATAATCCAAGATGGCGACGCGCACACCAACGCGCACACCGGTGCGCCGCCCGCATTCATCTTCCTCCTCTGATTTCTGTCACATGTGCCATGACACATGCGACAGAAAACTGCTCCCCAGGCCCTGCCTGGTCACCCCCTATTCCCCCCGGTGTTCCCTGGTGTCACCCGTACCTGTCGCAGCGCTGATCCCCCGCGGCCCCCACCTCCTTCATAGTGCACGCTGGTCACATGCGCAGAGCACGGCTGTCAGCTCAGCTTCCTGCTTTGCTTTCAGAAACGCTGGCTGGCTGTTCGCACTCTGCAGCTGTGACCCAGGGAGAGTGGGTGCAATGTCATTGCACCCACACTCCTCACATGGAGGGTCTGCACTCCTAGAAAATGGGGGATACGTTCCTTGAACGTGCCCCCCATATTCTAGAAGGTCCAGAGTCGTCATGGGACCTCCAAAATGGATTACAGAGGACTCCATTAATTACCCGATACATTTTTTTTTGTTGTCATTTTTTTTTTATTACTGTCAATTAGTTATGTCAGGTATCAGATAATCGCCATGACATAACTAACTGCTGGGCTTGATGCCAGGTGACATTACACATCTGGCATCAACCCCATTTATTACCCCGTTTGCCACCGCACCAGGGCAACGGGCTGAGCTGGGGCGAAGCGCCAGAATTGGCACATCTAATAGATGCGCCACTTCTGGGGCAGCTGCGGCTTGCTATTTTTAGGCTGGGAAGAGTCCAATAACCATGGCTCTTCCCACCGTGAGAATACCAGACCCCAGATGTGAGCTTCACCTTGGCTGGTGATCTAATTTGGGGGGGACCCCACTTTTGTTTGTTTTTTAAAAAAAAAAAAACAGCCTGGGGAGCCCTCCAAATTGATCACCAGCCAAGGTGAAGCTGTCAGCTGTGGTTTTCAGGCTACAGCTGTCTGCTTTACCCTAGCTAGCTATCAAAAATAGGGGGGACTCCACGTCATTTATATTAATTTTTTTTTGGGGGGGCTAAATACAAGGATAGGCACCCTTTAGTGCCACATGAAAGGTACTAAAGGGCGCCAGCTTAGAATATGCAGGGGGTGGGACGTTATATTTGTTTGATATCTATCCATTCATCCATTGTAGCATTTTAGGCTTTGCAGCGTTTTGGGCGCAGAGTGTTTTCCCTGCATCCATAACGCTGCGTTGTGCAGTAGAAGCACAGTAGAAGGATTTTTAGAAATCCCATGCCCACTGTGCTTCTTTTCTCCGCAGCATAAACCGACCTATGATGCAGCTTCCCGAGCCTCAGCATGTCAATTTATGCAGTGGAGACAAGTGTTCTCTGCAGGTAGAATAGAGCTAAAGTCCACAGCAGCCTGAACCCAAATCATGGGCATGGGCAGCTGCGTTCTCCCGTGGACAACACTCACATCTCTGCAGGAAGGCTGACACTGTGTACTAGACGCCGTGTTGCTGAATCATGGTCACATAGCCTAAAAGTGAGAAATTTGTTGCTACAGCAACATTTTTGTGAAGTACCTGTGGATTCAAAATGCTTACAATACTCCAGAATAAAATCCTTGAGGGGTCCAGTTTCCAAAATGGGGTCACTTGTGGGGGGTTTCTGCTGTACAGGTACCAAAGGGGCCCTGCTAATGTGACATGGTGCCCGCAATTTATTTCAACTTTTCCAAAATTCAAATGGTGCTCCTTCCATTCCAAGCCCTCCCATTTATCCAAACAGAGGTATTTCGGCCACATGTGGGATATCTTTGCACTCATAAGACATTGGATAACAACCTGTGGGGTCCCCTTTTTGTTGTTGCCTCTTGAAAAAGTAAGAAATTTGATGCTAAAGCAACTTTTTTGTGAAAAAAAATGAAAATTTTCAATATGGCGACCTAAGCTTATCAAATTCTGTGAAGTACTCTTGGATTCCAACTGCTCACTATACACCTAGATAAAAGCCTTGGAGGTGTCTTGTTTCCAGAATAGGGTCACTTGTGGGGGACCTCCACTGTTTAGGCACCTTAGGGGCTTTCCAAATGCAACATAGCATCCGCTAATGATTCCAGCCAATTGTGCAGTCAAATGGCGCTTCTTCCCTTCCGAGCCCTGCTGTGCACCCAAACAGTTGATTCCATCACACATAAGGTATCAGCATACTCAGGAGAAATTGCACAATAAATTTTATGCTGAATTTTTTTCTTTTTACACTTGTAAAAAAAAAGCTACCTGCTTGAAGAAACTATTTTGTGGTAAAAATGTATTTTTTTTATTTTCACAGCTCAATATTATAAACTTCTGTAAAGCACATGAGGGTTCAGGGTACTCACCAAACATCTAGATAAATTCCTTGAGGGGTCTATTTTCCAAAATTGGGCCATATGTTGGGGAGCTTCACTGTATAGGCACCTCAGGGGCTCTCCAAATGCAACATGGCGTCCGCTATTGATTCCAGCCAATTTTGCAGTCAAATGGCACTCCTTCCCTTCCGAGCCCTGCCATTCGCCCAAACAGTTGATTTCCACCACATATAAGGTATTGCCAAACTCAGGAGAAATTGCACAATTCAATTTATGCTGAATTTTTTCCTTTTACTCTTGAAAAAAAAGCTACGTGGTTGAAATAACAATTTTATGGTAAAAATGTATTTTTTTTATTTTCACAGCTCAACATTTTAAACTTCTGTGAAGCACCTGGGGGTTCAGGGTACTCACCAAACAGCTAGATAAATTCCTTGAGGGGCCTTGTTTCCAAAATGGGGTCACTTGTGGGGGGTCTCTGCTGTTTAGGTACCTTAGGAGACCTCCAAATGCGACATGGTGCCAGCAATCTTTTTCAGCCAAATTTCCTTTCCAAACTCAAATATTGCTCCTTCCGTTCCAGCCCTCCCATTTGTCCAAACAAAGGTTTCAGACCACATGTGAGATATCACCGCGCTTATAAGAAAGTGGATAACAAATGTTGAGGTCAAAATTTTGGAATTACCTCTTGAAATAGTGAGAAAATTGATGCTAAAGCAACATTTTTGAGAAAATTATTAACATTTTCAATATGACATTGTAACGTTAACAAAATCTGTGAAGTACCTGTGGGTCCAAAATGCTCACTATACCCCTAGATAGAAGCCTTGAGGGGTCTAGTTTCCAAAATGGCATCACTTGTGAGGGGTTTCTTCTGTTTAGGTACCTTAGCGGACCTGTAAATGCAATATGGTGCCCACAATCTATTTCAGCCAAATTTGCTTTCGAAAATTCAAATATTGCTCCTTCTGTTCCGAGCCCTCCCACTTGTCCAAACAGAGATTTCTGACCACATGTGGGGTATCTGCGCGTTCATAAGAAAGTGGGAAAAAAGTTTTGGGGTCCATTTTGTTGTGTTATTTCTTTTAAAAGTGAATAAATTTGGGTTAGAGTAACATTTTTAGGTAAAATTACATTTTTGCTTTTTTTCATTCCACATTGCTTTTGTTCATGTGAAGCACCTGAAGGGTTAATAAACTTCTTGAATATGGTTTTGAGTACTTTGGGGGTGCAGTTTTTAGAATGGTGTCACTTTTGGGTATTTTCTGTCATCTAGGCCTATCGAAGTCCCTTCAAATATGATGTGGTCCCTAAAAAATGGTTTTGTAAATTTTGATGTAAAAATGAGAAATCGCTGATAAACTTTGAACCCCTCTAACTTCCTAACAAAAAAAAATTTGTTTCCAAAATGTGCTGATGTAAAGTAGACAAGTGGGAAATGTTATTTATTAACTATTTTTTGTCACAGAACTCTCTGGTGTAATGGTATAAAAATGCAAAAGTTGAAAATTGCTAAACTGCTTTTTACCGCCCGGCTAAACTATCAGCTGCTGCTGTCGGACAGTAGTCTGCACAGAAGTGTGTAGTTTTTTTTTTTTTGCACTGATGCATCATCTGATGGTATAAAAGCCGTTTATACAATCAGCTGCTGTGTCATGTGATTCAGGCCCTTGAACCTGACACATCATCTGATCGCTTTCTCTTACAGCAAACCGATCAGATGATATTGGATCCGGATTGGACGGCGCGGGACCCTTGTGCCAGGATTACTGCGGAGGGGGGGTTCTTTATTTTAATAAAGATGGAGTCACTAATTGTGTTGTGTTTTATTTCTAATAAAAATATTTTTCTGTGTGTTGTGTTTTTTTTTATCTGCACTAGAAATTCATGGTGGCCATGTCTAATATTGGCTTGACACCATGAATTTCAGGCTTAGGACCAGTTGATAATATACAGCTGGCCCTAACCTCATTATTACCCAAGCGAGCCACCCTTCACCAGGGCAGCTGGAAGAGTTGGATACAGCGCCAAAAGATGGCGCTTCTATGAAAGCACCCTTTTCTGGGGTGGCTGTGGATTGCAATTCACAGCAGGGGTGCCCAGAAAGCTTGGGCACACTGAGCTAAGGATTCCAAACCCCAGCTGCCTACTTTTACCTGGCTGGACACAAAATTTGGGCGAAGCCCACATCATTTTTTTTAATTATTTCATGAAATTCATGAAATAATTAAAAAAAAAAAGGGCTTTCCTATATTTTTGGTTCCCAGCTGGGCACAAATAGGCAGCTGGGGGTTGGGGGCAGCCCGTAGCTGCCTGCTGTACCTGGCTAGCATACAAAAACATGGCGAAACCCACTTAATTTTTTTTTGGGGGGGGGCAAAAAACTCCTGCATACAGTCCTGGATGGAGTATGCTGAGCCTTGTAGTTCTGCAGCTGCTGTCTGTCTGTATGGAGGAGAGCAGACAGCAGCTGCAGAACTACAAGGCTCAGCATGCTCCTTTCACTAGTGTATGCAGGAGAGCAGACAGCAGCTGCAGAACTAAAAGACTCAGCATACTCCATCCAGGACTGTATGCAGGAGTTTTTAGCCCACCAAAAAAATGACGTGGGCTTCGCCATATTTTTGTATGCTAGCCAGGTACAGCAGGCACCTACGGCTGCGCCCAGCCCCCCAGCTGCCTATTTGTACCCGGCTGGGAACTAAAAAAATAAGGAAGCCCTTTCTTTAATTATTTCATGAAATAATTAAAAAAAAAATCGACTTGAGCTTCGCCCCATTTTTGTGTCCAGCCAAGTACAACTAGGCAGCTGGGGATTGGAATCCTCAGCACAGGTTGGCCTGAGCTTTCTTGGCTCCTCTGCTGCGAATTGCACTCCGCAGCCGCCCCAGAAAATGGCACTTTCATAGAGGCGCCATCATCTGGCGCTGTATCCAACTCTTCCAGCTGCCCTGAAGCCCGGTGGCTCGCTGGGTAATAATGAGTTAATACTAGCTTTGCTTTACTATCTAGTATTAAGCCAGTGATTCTTAATTCAGGCAAGTTTGATCTGGCCATTAAGAATCTCCAATAAAGGGTTAAAAAAAACCTCACAGAGAAAAAATACTTTAATAGAAATAAATACACAGACACACTTAGAGACTCCATGTTTATTACTCCCTGTCAGCCCTCCATGATCCATGGTCTTCTGTCTTCTTCAACCCATGCAGGACTGCTACATCAGACAGCACTGCATGGGAGGAAGAACGCTGCTGCTCCCGTGCAGTCTAATCACTCAGTGAGAGTGAGCAGAGGCTGCAGGCTGTAAGCGGTGACGTCTCTTCTGACAAGCGGGTTACCATAGCAACGGTGCTCTGATCACGTGATTCCCGGTGCCGCTGCAGGCTGTAAGCGGTGACATCACCGCTGACAGGCAGGTTACCATAGCAAAAGTGCTCCGATCACGTGAATCCCGGTGCCGCCATTTACCGGCTGTGACAGCTAGTCCCTGCATGTGGGCTGACTCTGTAAAGAGCGCCCACATGCAGGAACGGGTAGTCGACCATGTGTCAGAGCATTTCGCCGGTACACGGACATGCTGGAACTATCACCGCGTACCGGAGAGATGCACTGACAGCCAATGTAGCCAATGAGATAATAGACACGTGACTGGTCACATGCTATTTTGACGTCACGATAGGTCCTATCATCAGTGCTAGTTACCGGGAGGATGCAGCGATTATCGGAAAGAAAAGCGGCAGGAAACCGAGTGCAGGACGCGTCGCAGTGACCTGTAATTGTAATGGCAATGTTTATTAACTGTATGTGGACATTTATAATGTGTTTTTATGTGTTTCTGTTTGCCTCCCATTGTTTTCAATGGGGTTCAAGAGGTTCGTCGAACCGAACTCAAACGGGGCCTCCGTTCAATGAACCGAACCGAACTCGAGCCTTCAGAGGCTCGCTCAGCTCTATTTCTTAAAGCCAGAAAGTTGACATTTGAAATGACTTTAGTTTTGTACCATGTCTGTGATCTGCTTTTTTTAAACAAAAGTAAGCAACTGAATGAACATCCTCAGAGCCAGATGATTCCATAATTTTTGCCGGGAGTTGTAAAACAGAAAAGTAAACTAAATGTTTGCCCTTGACTAATATGAGAAAAATGATACATTCATAGATGATAAAGTCAACTTTAGAACATTCAGTGAACCCAAGCGTAGACATACCACATCTGCAGCCGGTTCAGCTGTACAGGACCATGTTTCAATCAGGATACTGCTGTTATGATTTGTTTCCTGTTTTTTTTTTTTTTTTATATATATATATATATTGCTGTCCATCTGTTTTCAGTCTAAGCCACATGTTATGGCACAGCCCGTAGGACTTGCTGGATGGCAGGTGGAACCTCAAGGACTAGAGCCTTGGCTTAAGCTGGACAGAAGGCAGGCAAGTGGAGCAGGACACTCCAGAAGACACTAAGGAACTGAAGAAGTATAACCAGTCAGAAATTTCTTGGATCCTAATGAAAACAAGTCCAAGGATAATTTTTTTAAGCTAATAGCAGATTAAGGTTAATCAGCACATAATGGATAGCTGCTGACAGCACAGATGAATAGACAAACCTGTTTATAGAGAATATACACTCTAATGCAGCAGCGCTGCAGTGTGAACAAGTCCAAATAACAGTTTGTTATACTTACAGAAGATTGAGGCTTAATCAGCAGATCTGAGACAAGTACTTAGGGCAGCCATCAGAGCATGACAACCACGACTGGTGTATGGTGCCTGATAACGAAGGGGGCCCAGTCAGGCCAAGGGTAATTACTTAGCTTTATTAAGCCCCAGGCCCAGGCCGGACCCCTCTGCTGCGGCTGTGACTGGGGCCCGGTGAAGAAGGGGGCCCGGCTCGCTCACTACACTGGCTAATTTGCATGTAAAAGAGCGACACATGCACATTAGCCATGTGCTGGAGACAAGGTCAGTGGAGCAGAGCAGGGTGCCGGCGCATCATGCCGCACCCCAGCATGAAGCTGCATGATGAGGTTATCACTTTGCAACCTCATCACACTGCTGCAAGTAACATAGCCACAGAGGTGACAAGGACGTGGCAGCCAGCTTGGTGAGCTGAAGACAAGGGCAGGATGATCCCTGGGGGATGGTGGATGCCTGCTGACCCTTGCCCTTGCATTGCTTCAGGTGGTTTGCACGTCCATCTGAAAGGCATCACAGCTCAGAGAGTATGCCCCACGATGTGGGAGCCTGGGAGCTTGAATACATTTTTTTTTATTTTTGCGCCATCCAAATATACCAGGAGGGGCCTAGGTGAGGACATATATAACAGGAGGAGGACATGGATATACCATGAAGAAGACAGAAACCAGGATTGGGGAAGATATAACTGAATGGTCCCAAGAAGGGGACATATATAGGAGTGGGACATATATACTCGTACCAAGAGGATATTATACAGAGGGGCAGTGTGTGTGGGGGATAGTATACAGAGGAGTAGTGTGTGTGGGGTGACGTACATAGGGGCAGTGTGTGTAGGAGGATATTATAAAGGGGCAGCTTGTGTGGAGTGATAGTATACAGATGGGCAGCGTATGTGAGGGATATTATACAGTGGAACAGTGTGTGTGGTGTGTGGGGGATATTATACAGAGAGGTAGTGTGTTGGGGGTATTATACAAAGGGGCAGTGTGTGGGGGATATTATACAGAGGGGCAGTGTGTGTGAGGAATATTATACAGAAAGACAGTGTGTGGGGGATATTATAAAGAGGAGCAGTGGGTGGGGGGATATTATACATAGCAGCAGCGTGTATAGGGAGATATTATAAAAAGAGACAGTGTGTGTGGGAGATACTATACAATGAGGTAGTGTGTGTTGGAGAGATATTATACAGAGGGGCATTGTGTGGGGATATTTTATACAGAGTGGAAGTGTGTGGGGGATATTATACATAGGGGCAGTGTGAGCAAGAAATTATGGAGAGGGGGGTATAGAGGGTGGATTATGGAGAGGGGCGGTTGAAGGGGTGTATTATTAATTTTCTTCTGAGCGAAATACTTCATTTTTTGGAACAACTTCAAGTGTGCTAACACTTTTGGCTATGATTGTGTGTGTGTGTGTATATATATACATAGTATGTGTGTATATATATATATATATATATATATATATATATATATATATATATACACACACATACATGTTTCCAAGAGTGGCATTGCATTGAGACTGTGGAAGGTTTGAGGGGTGGAGGCGGAGCTGGGGTAGAGCTTGGGCAGAATCTCAAGGGGGCCCAAAATTTTACCAGTATGGGGCCCTAAAATTCCTGGTGGCAGCCCTGCAAGTACTATATATAAGTAGTAAAAAACATTAGTTAGCAGAAATGTTTGCAGCTGGAAGAACTGGCTAGTGGCAAATTCTAAAGCACATAACTAAACTCATCATTTACTCAATACTTAAATGCAGATGAGAGTCAGAATCAACCTTAAAAGCTCTTGGGTGATGATGTCACTGGAACAGGCCATTTGTGAAACATGACAGGAAGCACAGCAAAGGCAGTGGCCATAGAGGAAGAGAGCAGAGCCCGGTCCTGTAACCAAGACAGATTCATAACGTTTGTGCTCAGCAGATGTCTTAATATATAGTTATTAATAGTGATGAGCGAGCATGCTTGTCACTACTCGGTACTCGCACGAGTATCACTGTACTCGGGCTGCTCGGCGGGGACCGAGTAATCTCGCGATACTCGTGCTTTACTCGTGGTCTTCATTTCTGCATGTTGGCGCTCTTTTGAGAGCCAGCCCTCATGCAGGGATTGGCTGGCAGACCACTGCAATGCCACAGCCCTGTTAGTTGTGGAATTGCAGTGATTGGCCGGCCTGCACAGCGTCACCGAGCCTTTATATCGGCCGGCGCGCTGTGCTCTGCTCACAGCTATCCAGACTGTCAGTGCAGGGAGAGTGTCGCTGATTCAGGGAAAGCTTTGCGGCCCTTTATAGCTTTTTCAGTTGCAGGGCTGCAAACAGTGTGACCAAAAGTCCTTCTCAGGACTATTCTAGTTGTATACAGGCAGGCAGGGTATAGCCAGGTCGGCGTACAGTAGCAGAGTCCTTCTCAGGACTATTGTTGCTATATACAGGCAGGGTATAGCCAGGTCTGAATACAGGCTAGTGACCAAAAGAGTCCTTGTCAGGACTATTGTAGCAGTATACAGGCAGGCAGGCAGGCAGGGTAGTGGTGACCGTATACCAGCCTTCATATCTGGGGCTGGTGTACACAGTGTAAAACAGTCCAGATAGTGTCTGACTTGTCTGTACTGTAATTGTCGCTCCCCAAAAAAACCTGTTAGGTTATTATTGCGTCCGTGCTTGGTTTTTAAAACCGCACGTGTGTGCCTGTTGGTGGCAGCGTACAGGTGCACTGGTGTGCGTTTTTACCAAACTATTATATAACGCACAAGTGTAGTGTATAATACACGTCAGTCAGCAGTGGCTGATAGTGTCAGAGTTCTTAATTTTTGCTCCTAAAACCTGTGTTAGGTTATTATTGCGTCCGTGCTTGGTTTTTAAAACCGCACGTGTGTGCCTGTTGGTGGCAGCGTACAGGTGCACTGGTGTGCGTTTTTACCAAACTATTATATAACGCACAAGTGTAGTGTATAATACACGTCAGTCAGCAGTGGCTGATAGTGTCAGAGTTCTTAATTTTTGCTCCTAAAACCTGTGTTAGGTTATTATTGCGTCCGTGCTTGGTTTTTAAAACCGCACGTGTGTGCCTGTTGGTGGCAGCGTACAGGTGCACTGGTGTGCGTTTTTACCAAACTATTATATAACGCACAAGTGTAGTGTATAATACACGTCAGTCAGCAGTGGCTGATAGTGTCAGAGTTCTTAATTTTTGCTCCTAAAACCTGTGTTAGGTTATTATTGCGTCCGTGCTTGGTTTTTAAAACCGCACGTGTGTGCCTGTTGGTGGCAGCGTACAGGTGCACTGGTGTGCGTTTTTACCAAACTATTATATAACGCACAAGTGTAGTGTATAATACACGTCAGTCAGCAGTGGCTGATAGTGTCAGAGTTCTTAATTTTTGCTCCTAAAACCTGTGTTAGGTTATTATTGCGTCCGTGCTTGGTTTTTAAAACCGCACGTGTGTGCCTGTTGGTGGCAGCGTACAGGTGCACTGGTGTGCGTTTTTACCAAACTATTATATAACGCACAAGTGTAGTGTATAATACACGTCAGTCAGCAGTGGCTGATAGTGTCAGAGTTCTTAATTTTTGCTCCTAAAACCTGTGTTAGGTTATTATTGCGTCCGTGCTTGGTTTTTAAAACCGCACGTGTGTGCCTGTTGGTGGCAGCGTACAGGTGCACTGGTGTGCGTTTTTACCAAACTATTATATAACGCACAAGTGTAGTGTATAATACACGTCAGTCAGCAGTGGCTGATAGTGTCAGAGTTCTTAATTTTTGCTCCTAAAACCTGTGTTAGGTTATTATTGCGTCCGTGCTTGGTTTTTAAAACCGCACGTGTGTGCCTGTTGGTGGCAGCGTACAGGTGCACTGGTGTGCGTTTTTACCAAACTATTATATAACGCACAAGTGTAGTGTATAATACACGTCAGTCAGCAGTGGCTGATAGTGTCAGAGTTCTTAATTTTTGCTCCTAAAACCTGTGTTAGGTTCTTAGTGCGTCCGTGCTTGCATTTAAAAACCGCACGTGTGTGCCTGTCGGTGGCAGCGTACAGGTGCACTTGTGTGCAATTTCCAGAAACTTTGATATAACGCACAAGTAGTGAATATACACGTCAGCAGTGCACAGCATTGCAAAATGCGCAAGGGCATTGGCAAGGAACAAGGAAGTGGACGTGATGGTGGTGCAGGCAGAGGCCGAGGTCGTGGGCAAGCTCTAATTTCGCCACAACAAAGGGCCACATCTAGTCGCTCGCACGTCCTGTCCCAAATTCTTGGGGACCGCAGCAGTACACCGCTCTTGAACCAAGACCAGTGTCAACAGGTTGTTAGTTGGATAGCGGATAATGCTTCCAGTCAGATTGGCACCACCACAAACACTCTGTCTTCCACACGGTCAAGTGTCAGTAGCCGTGATACTGCACCGCACATTTCTGAACCTGATCCTCCTTCCTACCACCAGGCTGAGTACACGTCCTCCTCGGACATTAATGATCCCACACTTGGACACTCGGAAGAGCTGTTCACGTTTCCATTCACACATTCTGGCCTCTCGCCAGCTCATATTGAAGTGGGTCATGAGGAGATCGTCTGTACAGATGGCCAAATATTTGAGCAGCCACGTTCTCACGAAGTTGGCAACGTGTCTCAACAAGTGGTGGACGATGATGAGACACAATTGTCAGCAAGTCAGGAGGAGGAGCAGGGTGCGGAAGAGGAAGACGACGTGGTGGATGATCCAGTAACTGACCCAACCTGGCAGGAGGATATGCAGAGCGAGGACAGCAGTGCACAGGGGGAGGGAGGCGTAGCATCACAACAGGCAGTAAGAAGCAGGGTGGTGGCCCCAGGCAGAAGTCAGGCAACCGTTCCCCGGAACAACACGACGACACAAGGTGCCTGTACAAATGTTAGGTCTTCACGAGTCTGGCAGTTTTTTAAGTTGGATCCAGATGATTCAAAAAAGGCCATTTGCAACACCTGCCGTGCCAGCATCAGCAGGGGTACCAAAACTAGCAGCCTGACCACCACCAGCATGATCAGGCACATGTCAGCCAAGCACCCGACTTTGTGGGAAGTACAACAGAGTCGAGGAGCAGTGCTTGCTGATGTCACTGCTACGTCTTCGCTGGTTGTGCATGCGAGCCAATCCTCTGTCCATGCTGCCTGCGAACAAGCCTCCTCCACTCCTGCACCTGCAGTTGCCTACGCAGAAAGAACACCATCATCAAGCACGTCCTTGTCCCAGCGCAGCGTTCAGTTATCCATTCAGCAAACCTTTGAACGCAGGCGCAAATACACTGCCAACACCCCACATGCCACAGTTCTAAATGCTAACATTTCGCGACTGCTTGCGCTGGAAATGTTGCCTTTTAGGCTGGTGGAGACAGAAGCATTCCGTGACCTGATGGCGGCAGCTGTCCCACGTTACTCGGTCCCCAGCCGCCACTATTTCTCCCGGTGTGCCGTCCCCGCGTTGCATAACCACGTGTCACAAAACATCACACGTGCCCTGAACAACGCTGTTTCACCCAAGGTCCACCTAACCACAGACACGTGGACAAGTGCTTGTGGGCAAGGCCGCTACATCTCGTTGACGGCACACTGGGTTAATATTGTGGAAGCTGGGACCCAGTCTGAGCGAGGGACGGAACACGTCCTTCCCACACCAAGGTTTGCAGGCCCTACCTCAGTCAGTGTTTCACCCACACTCTACAGCTCCGGAATGTCATGCTCTTCAGCCTCCTCCTCCTCCTGCGCATCCTCATCCACTGTGCCCTCCACACCAGTCACAAGCTGGAAGCACTGCAGCACTGCCTCGGCGAAGCGGCAACAGGCTGTGCTGAAGCTAATCTGCATAGGTGACAAACCCCACAATGCAGAAGAGCTGTGGACAGCTCTGAAACAGCAGGCAGATCACTGGCTCACACCTCTGAACCTAAAGCCAGGAAAGGTCGTTTGTGACAATGGCCGGAACCTGGTGGCGGCTTTGAGGCGAGGCCAGCTGACACATGTTCCATGCGTGGCCCATGTGCTCAACCTCGTGGTTCAGCGGTTTATAAAGTCATACCCAGAGCTGTCTGATCTGCTGGTAAAAGTTCGCCGCCTGTCTGCACATTTTCGAAAGTCACCTACTGCTTCAGCCGGCCTTGCCGGCTTTCAGCGCCGTTTGCATCTTCCGGCTCACAGACTGGTGTGTGATGTCCCCACGCGTTGGAATTCAACTCTGCACATGTTGGTCAGGATATGTGAGCAGAAGAGGGCAGTTGTTGAGTACCTGCATCACCTAAGCCGTCGGGAAATGGGTCAAACTCCACACATAACACCTGAGGAGTGGAGATGGATGTCAGACCTATGTACCATCCTCCAAAACTTTGAGGACTCCACCAAGATGGTGAGTGGTGATGACGCCATTATTAGCGTCACCATACCGCTACTCTGCCTTCTAAAACGGTCCCTGCTGAAAAACAAACATGATGCATTGCAGGCGGAGCGCGATGAGTTGCAGCAAGAAACAGTAGTGGGTGTGGGTGATAACACACAGCCCAGCCTCGTCTCATCACAACGTGCAGTGGAGGACTATGACGAGGAGGAGGATGAAGACATGGAGCAACTCTCCGGCCAAATTGAGGATATGACATGCACACCAGTCATATCCTCGATTCAGCGTGGCTGGCCAGAGGACAGGGTAGATGAGGAGGAGGAGGAGGAGGAGGAGGAGGAGGAGGAGGAGGACAGCATGTTCAGTCATCTTGTTGGTCAGGCTACTGAAGTCCTGGCTGTTAAGAGTCTGGCGCACATGGCTGACTTTATGGTAAGCTGCCTGTCTCGTGACCCTCGCGTTAAGAACATCTTGGCCGACAATCATTACTGGTTGGTAACACTGTTAGACCCACGCTACAAGGAGAACTTTTTGTCTCTTATTCCCGTGGAGGAGAGGTCAACCAAAATGCAGCAGTTTCGGAAGGCCATACTCACGGAAGTAGGCAAAGCATTCCCCTCACAAAACGCTAGCGGCATAGGTCAGGAATCAGTGGACAACCGAGGCGTACAGCCGAGAGAGGCACAAGTCCAATCCGCCAGAGGTAGGGGAACAGTCTTTAAGATGTGGGACAGTTTTCTCAGCCCCTCACGTACCACAGCCCCTGAGGTGCGGGGTAGTGCCACAAGAAATCCTAAGTTTGCCCAGATGCTGAAGGAGTACCTTGCAGATCGAACAACTGTACTCCGACATTCCTCTGTGCCTTACAATTATTGGGTATCCAAGCTGGACACGTGGCATGAATTGGCTCTCTACGCCTTGGAAGTCCTGGCCTGCCCTGCTGCTAGCGTTTTGTCAGAGCGTGTTTTTAGTGCCGCAGGTGGAATCATTACAGATAAACGCACCCGCCTGTCAACTGAAAATGCTGACAGGCTGACTCTGATAAAGATGAACAAGGGTTGGATTGGGCCAGACTTCACCACACCACCAGCAAATGAGAGCGGAATTTAAAGTTTGCCATGTACCTCCACTCACCCATGGGTACACTTCTCGACTTTGGATAATCGCTGGACTGCTCCTCCTTCTCCTCATGCGCCATCATGATGACCGTTACAATAGTTAGGTCTTTGTTTCAGGTATACCCTCAGTGGTAAATTTTTTCGCCCATTCTTTGCAGAATGGACATTACAACGACAGGAGACCCGCTCCTTTGCAATGGGAACAATGTTTTGAGGCCCTCATGCACGTCTCTACCCAGGGACAACGTGGAGCCTCCCAATTTTTGGCTGCCCTGCCTAAGGGCTATACTGAAATACACCCACTTCCTTAAAATGGGCACTTAATGTTTTGAGGCCCTCATGCACGTCTCTACCCAGGGACAATGTGGAGCCTCCCAATTTTTGGCTGCCCTGCCTAAGGGCTATACTGAAATACACCCACTTCCTTAAAATGGACACTTAATGTTTTGAGGCCATCATGCACGTCTCTACCCAGGGACAATGTGGAGCCTCCCAATTTTTGGCTGCCCTGGCAAAGGGCTATACTGAAATACACCCACTTCCTTAAAATGGACACTTAATGTTTTGAGGCCCTCATGCACGTCTCTACCCAGGGACAATGTGGAGCCTCCCAATTTTTGGCTGCCCTGCCTAAGGGCTATACTGAAATACACCCACTTCCTTAAAATGGACACTTAATGTTTTGAGGCCATCATGCACGTCTCTACCCAGGGACAACGTGGAGCCTCCCAATTTTTGGCTGCCCTGGCAAAGGGCTATACTGAAATAGACCCACTTCCTTACAATGGGCACTTCAGGTTTACAGGCCATAATGCACGGCTCTATCCAGGGACAATGTGGAGCCTCCCAATTTTTGGCTGCCCTGCCTAAGGGCTATACTGAAATACACCCACTTCCTTAAAATGGACACTTAATGTTTTGAGGCCCTCATGCACGTCTCTACCCAGGGACAATGTGGAGCCTCCCAATTTTTGGCTGCCCTGCCTAAGGGCTATACTGAAATACACCCACTTCCTTAAAATGGACACTTAATGTTTTGAGGCCATCATGCACGTCTCTACCCAGGGACAACGTGGAGCCTCCCAATTTTTGGCTGCCCTGGCAAAGGGCTATACTGAAATAGACCCACTTCCTTACAATGGGCACTTCAGGTTTAAAGGCCATCATGCACGTCTCTATCCAGGGACAATGTGGAGCCTCCCAATTTTTGGCTGCCCTGCCTAAGGGCTATACTATAATACACCCACTTCCTGACAATGGACACTTAATGTTTTGAGGCCCTCATGCACGTCTGTATGCAGGGGCATTGGTGAACCTCACAATTTTGGACTGCCCTGGCAAAGGAAAATACTACAAAGACTCACTTCCTCAAAATGGGCACATTAGACTCAAGAGGCCTTCATGTACGTCTCTTCTCAGGGACATCGGAGTGCCACACAATGTTTTCACGTAAAATCTTTCATGTATTAATCTCAAAAAGTAACATACACCAGATCTATCTCACTATTGGGTATGTGCCCTTAACATTTCCGCCATGAAAAATCATTTTGGGGTCATTTTGGAAGGTTTTCTGGTGAGTCCGTAAAAATGGCGTAAAACGCGGACAAAATTGTTCACAGCTGTGACTTTTGAGTGATAAATGCTTCAAGGGGTCTTCCCCATGCTGTTGCCATGTCATTTGAGCACTCTTCTGAGACTTTTGTGCCATTTTTAGGGTTTCTCCATGCTGCCGGGAGGTCATTTCACAAAAATACTCGGGTCTCCCATAGGATAACATTGGGCTCGTTGCTCGGGCCGAGTACACGAGTATCTTGGGAGGCTCGGCCCGAGCTTCGAGCACCCGAGCTTTTTAGTACTCGCTCATCACTAGTTATTAACTAACTGTTTGAATTTTGTGATATTTCCTGTCATTTAAGATTACAAACCTCTAGCATGGCAAGCAGAAAATTAAGCAGTGAGCCAAAGGCTTCACCACTAATTGTCAAGGATTTTGGTTTTTGCCTAAATGATTTAAACTGTATTCTTTATAGCCATATTGTACTGGGACATAGAGATATATAAAAAATAATCTCCAGGAATCTATTTTTCATAAAGAGATTACTAAAAAATAATAAATAACATTCAAAATGATTACATTTTTAATACTATTTAAAAATAAGCATCATAAATCAACAAATAACATAGACCTATTCCATCCCCATAATCATAACAACCCGTACAATTCAGCGAACAGATTATTTATTGTGATTTGTAAATAGCATACATTAAATGACATGATTTTTTTTTCTCCATTAAACACATACAAAAGTTAATATAAATATAATGCTTACAGACTTGTTTAATAAAATAACACTTAAAAAACTACAACTCGTCTCGCGAAAAACAAGACGTCGTACAGTGAAACATACCTATAAAGTTATGGCTATTGCAGCTTTGAATGAATGAAGAAAACATTTTTTTCTGGCTCTGAACCCTTAACAAGTTTAAAAAATATCATTGTGTATACTGTATGTTATGTGTATGTGTTATTGTTCTGTGTTTGTGTGCATGTTTGTACTATGATATGTATGCATAACGTCTTAAAGAGAACGTGCCACGTAAAAACGCTATTAACCTGCAGATGTAGGATTATTCTGCAGGTTAATAGTGTTGAAACCTGCCCGGTGGCTGCATATCGAACCCCACTGCCAAGAGAAATGTAACTTTACTGCTCCCGGCACTGGTGCAAGTTCAGCCGCCGCTCTTGATACACACAATGGTGAATCCATGCCTGCGCCACTTCCATGACTGAAAACAGAACACTGCCGTGAGGAAAAAAGTGAGTTTCCTTCTGGCAGCGGGGCTCACAGGGACTCTGATCTCCTGATCTCATGATCCCCTGATCAGATCTAATCCCTCCAGGAAAGGAAGGAAGGAAGGAAGGAGAAGGAATGTGATGGAAACACAGATTTAGGCCCCCTTCACACGTCCGTGATACACGTGCGTGTTTGGTCCGTTTCCGTATATACCGGAGACACGGCCAAACGTGCACCAATGTTAATCTATGATTGTGGTCACACGTCCGTTATTTCATTATGTCTGTGTGTGCGTGTCCGTGATCCGTATGTGTTTGCGTTTGGCACGGATGCATGTCCGTTATCTGCACGGAGCACGCACACGTGGACACAATGAAAGTCTATGGGTATGTGCACACACGTTAGTAAACACGTATGCATATACCTATAGTCCGTGTCCGTTTGGTGTTTTTATTTCTAGTGATGTCGGCTATTCTTTCTATTTCTGTGTATGTCGGTCAATCTCCCTGAGTCCGTCGGTCAGTCTCTCTGTCTCTCTGTCGGTCTCTCTGTCTGTCTGTCCCTCTCTCACAGTCTGTCGGTCAGTTTCCCCCCCTCTCTCATACTTACCGTTCCCCGATCTCCGGCGCAGCGCTGCACGGCATTCACACTGCTGCGGCGGCTTTTACTATTTTGAAAAAGCCGGCCGCCCATTAAACAATCTCGTATTCCCTGCTTTCCCCGCCCACCGGCGCCTATGATTGGTTACAGTGAGACACGCCCCCACGCTGAGTGACAGGTGTCACACTGCACCCAATCACAGCAGCCGGTGGGCGTGTCTATACTGTGCAGTAAAATAAATAAATAAATAATTAAAAAAAAACGACGTGCGGTTCCCCCCAATTTTAATGCCAGCCAGATAAAGCCATACGGCTGAAGGCTGGTATTCTCAGGATGGGGAGCTCCACGTTATGGGGAGCCCCCCACCCTAACAATATCAGTCAGCAGCCGCCCAGAATTGCCGCATACATTATATGCGACAGTTCTGGGGCTGTACCCGGCTCTTCCCGATTTGCCCTGGTGCCGTTGGCAAATCGGGGTAATAAGGAGTTATTGGCAGCCCATAGCTGCCAATAAGTCCTAGATTAATCATGTCAGGCGTCTATGAGACACCTTCCATGATTAATCTGTAAGTTACAGTAAAAAAACACACACACCCGAAAAAATCCTTTATTTGAAATAAAAAACACACACAAATTCCCTCATTACCAATTTATTAACCCCGACAAACCCTCCATGTCCGGCGTACTCCACGGACCTCCAGCGTCGCGTCCAGCTCTGCTGCATGGAGGTGACAGGAGCAGCAGAAGACACCGCCGCTCCGGTCACCTCCACACAGCAAATGAGGTGAGTAGCGCGATCAGCTGCTGTCAGTCAGGTAACTCGCGGCCACCGCTGGATCCAGCGGTGGCCGCGGGTAACCTCAGTGACAGCAGCTGATCGCGCTACTCACCTCATTTGCTGTGTGGAGGTGACTGGAGCGGCAGTGTCTTCTGCTGCTCCTGTCACCTCCATGCAGCAGAGCTGGACGCGACGCTGGAGGTCCGTGGAGTACGCCGGACATGGAGGGTTTGTCGGGGTTAATAAATTGGTAATGAGGGAATTTGTGTGTGTTTTTTATTTCAAATAAAGGATTTTTTCGGGTGTGTGTGTTTTTTTACTGTAACTTACAGATTAATCATGGAAGGTGTCTCATAGACGCCTGACATGATTAATCTAGGACTTATTGGCAGCTATGGGCTGCCAATAACTCCTTATTACCCCGATTTGCCAACGGCACCAGGGCAAATCGGGAAGAGCCGGGTACAGCCCCAGAACTGTCGCATATAATGTATGCGGCAATTCTGGGCGGCTGCTGACTGATATTGTTAGGGTGGGGGGCTCCCCATAACGTGGAGCTCCCCATCCTGAGAATACCAGCCTTAAGCCGTATGGCTTTATCTGGCTGGCATTAAAATTGGGGGGAACCGCACGCCGTTTTTTTTTAATTATTTATTTATTTATTTTACTGCACAGTATAGACACGCCCACCGGCTGCTGTGATTGGGTGCAGTGTGACACCTGTCACTCAGCGTGGGGGCGTGTCTCACTGTAACCAATCATAGGCGCCGGTGGGCGGGGAAAGCAGGGAATAGGAGATTGTTTAATGAGCGGCCGGCTTTTTCAAAATAGTAAAAGCCGCCGCAGCCGTGTGAATGCCGTGCAGCGCCGGTGATCAGGGATCGGTGAGTATGAGAGAGGGGGGACACTTCAGTCAATCGGGGGATTAGCGGTCACCGGTGAATCCTTCACAGGTGACCGCTAATCAGTACTCGACACAGACAGAGCCGCGGTATGAGGATGAAGTCGGGTGAAGTTCACCCGAGTTCATTCTCATCGCGCAACTCTGTCTGCTGTCAGCCGACATTTATAAACGACATTGTGCATCACACACACGGACATTACACACGGACATTACACGTACACATACACGTTAATTCCACACGCACACACGGACGTTCTGCACACAAACACGGCTAGCATACGCAATTCACACAGGTGCCACACGGACCATAAAAACGGACACAAAAACGGGACACGGACCCGAAAAACGGCCCGTAACACACGTGCGTGTTTTTCACAGACGTGTGAAGGGGGCCTTAAACAGACAGGGGAAAACTAAATCTCAGACACTGCAAACTCACAGGAATCAACAGAAGGAGACTAAAGGGTACTTTACACGCTGCGATCTCGCTAGCGAGATCGCTAGCGAGCGTACCCGCCCCCGTCATTTGTGCATCATGGGCACATCGCTGGTCGTGACGCACAACATCGCTAGGAACAGTCACACGGGACTTGCCTGCCTAGTGACGTTGCTGTGACCGGTGAACCACCTCCTTTCGGCGTCATAGCGACATCACTAAGCGGCCGCCCAATAGAAGCGGAGGGGCGGAGATGAGCGGGCCGAACATCCCGCCCACCTTCTTTCATCCTCATTGCCTGTGTGCGCAGGTAAGGAGATGTTCCTCGTTCCTGCAGTGTCACACATAGCGATGTGTGCTGCCGCAGGAACGACGAACAACCTCACTACTGACCAGACAATGATTTTTGGTAAGTGAATGACGTCTCACAGACCAATGATTTTTACCTCTTTTGCAATTGTTTAAGGTCGCACATAGGTGTCACACGCTGCGATGTCGCTAACGACGCCGGATGTGCGTCACAAACACCGTGACCCCGACAATATATCTTTAGCGATGTCACAGCGTGTAAATGGCCCTTTAGAGGAAAAACAAGAGCAGGAAGGTGTCATCAAAAAGACAGCAAGGTTTAACACCACAAACACTCACAGCAATAATGCACAACTACCAGTAAGTTTGGATCACAATACCTAAACAGACCAATATGGGTAAGCTATAGCTGGCATTAATGGAATAGTCCAGGCAACATGTATACGACTGGCACAAACATGACTGGCTCCCCACCATATGTGATCAAAGAGCAAACAAGCAGCCTAGGAGAGATTAAAGGCCGCTTTACACGCTGCGATATTGTGACCGATATCGCTAGCGTGCGTACCCGCCCCCATCGGTTGTGCGGCACGGGCAAATCGCTGCCCGTGGCGCACAATATCGCGCGGCCCCGTTACACTACTTACCTGCCTAGTGACGTCGCTTTGACTGGTGAACCACCTCCTTTCTAAGGCAAGCGGTTCATTCAGCGTCACAGCGACGTCACAGCAGCATCACTGAACCGCCGCCCAATAGAAGCGGAGGGGCGGAGATGAGCGGGACATAACATCCCGCCCACCTCCTTCCTTCCTCATTGCGGGCGGGCGCAGGTAAGGAGAGGTTCCTCGTTTCTGCGGTGTCACACATAGCGATGTCTGCTGCCGCAGGAACAACGAACTACATCACTAGCTGCAGCAGCGAAATCGAGAATAGGGGGGCATGTCACCGATGAGCGATTTTGAATGTTTTTGCGACGATTCAAAATCGCTCATAGGTGTCACACGCAATGACATTGTTAAAGAGGCCGGATGTGCGTGTCAAATTCCGTGACCCCAACAAGATAGCTTGAGCCATGTCGCAGCGTCTAAAGCAGCCTTAACTCTCGCTGCCCTGTCTAAATCTGTGGGCCAACACCAGCATCTACTTGCACTGATCACAGGCATCAGAGAAGTTATCAGGTAGAGTGCCAGAATCTATAGTTTCTATAGATCTTAACACCGCCATGACTGTTGGCGATGCCTGCAAAAATCTCCTTGTGACAGATAAATAGATACCATGTGCTGTGCTCTGTAAACGAATGGGGAAAAATATATGATATTGTGAAGCCCCTCCAGTGTTGTGTCGGTGCATTACCTTCAGGGACTCCACTCGGCTGGATCCTGTCACAGGTAGGAGATCTTCTTTTAGGATTGTCGTGACGCCACTCTCAGAATTGCGGTCAGTGGGGACCGCCACTGCAGGTTAAGGGATGCCTGGGGCTGATGGTGGGTGCAGTCGGTTGTAATAGCCTCCTGAGAGTGAGGCAAGCCCCAGGGCCCTGTGTAGGGGTGTAGAACCACAAGGCGCAGAATAACTCCACACAAGCAGAATGTCTTTCAGGGGTTTTACTCACTGTTGATGGCAGGGTGAGTAACCCGGGTGTAGCTGGGATGAACCAGGCTGGAACCAGGTATCCTTCAGGCTGACTGATGAGGGTGGCTACCGACTCGCCTTCCTTAGCCCTTCTGTGGTTTGTGGTAACCCCGACTTTTAGTCCCTATGGGGGTCACCCAAGGAAGTAGCTGTTCCCCTCTTTTGTTTGCCGTTTGCTTGTCGCCTGGACCAGATCACTCCAGCTGCTTGCCTCCTGTGAACTATGGGCCCTAACTGTGGCTACGTGGCTGCGGCTTTTGTGGTGTTGTGGCGTGGGCTTTAAGGGCCCCACACCGGCAGGTTTAGCAAGGAAAGGTGGATCTATCCCCGCATCGGGATCTGCCGCCCGTTTGGGCCTGGTACTCCCTGACAGTCTCCTTACTTTCCACTACACTGCTCTCTCTCCAGCTGTGTGTGGTGTTCGGGCAGCACTACCAGGTGACCGTTCTCCCCCGTCGGTAGTCACTGCGCGGACGCTGTTAGACTGCAACAGCTCCAGGGTCTGCTTCTGCTCTTCCTGGACTGCTGCACTAAACTGGCTCACTCGTGGGACCTGCACTGCTGCTCCTGTCTGAGCTCCACTTCCATGCTCCTCACTCCTCCACACTCTGCCTCAGACTGTTTACTCCTCCTTCTCTTTTCCCCTTGTGCCTGCCTACGCCACCTAGCAACCAGGCTCTCTACCACACCCCTTGAGTGGAGATGGAGGCTTCGCCCCCTCCACTCCTCAAGTGGAGGTGAAGGCTTTGCCCCCTCCTGGGATCCCCAGGGGTCCTCCCAAAGGTACATGTGTGAGACCTGATCACTATGCGCCTGTGTAGTCACACCTCGGTCAGCCTTCTGGATTACCTGTTTGTACTGTCCCCAGCATGGGTGCAGTACTCAGTGGTGCCTGACCAGGTCAGGGGCGCCACATTCCCCCTTAGTTATCACCAGCACGTCCTCGGGCTGCAAGACAACATTTTAAAATGCATAAAACATTAAAACATGGTAAAACTTTTAAAACCACCAGGTACGATACATCACCACCCTCCACCCACAAGTCCGTTAACCCACCCAAAACCCTCTCACGTTGGACGCGCCTTCAGCCACTTCTGGCAGGATGTAGAGGCGGCTTTCATGGGCCGGTGGTCTTCAGGGCATACCTGGCCTGGTGAAGCCGCGCCTTCAGCCTCTTCTGGCAGGATGTAGAGGCGGCCTCCACAGTTGGTGCTGACCAGGTACCCTCTTTGTGGTGGAGAGCCAGGCCCCATAAACAGGCATGCTCCCTGGTTGCAGGCGAGCCAAGGCCCCATAAACGGACGTGCTCCCTGGTTGCAGGTGAGCCAAGCCCCTAAACAGGCTGGCTCTGGTGGTGGTACCTCTGGGGTAACTATTTACACTGCGAGAGTTTGTGGCTATAGCCAGTTCATAGCCTTAAGGTTCATGGGTTTCTCACATTAGTTCATGTGGGCACATGCTTAAACTTATAAACGTTGCAAACTTTTCAAAACTTTAACTTGCTGTACTTTACTTTTCTCTACATAGATTCCTCCTCACCAGGGCTTGGGCCTATAGGGCTGCGGCACCTGTTGTTTTCTCCATCTTTGTCTTTTCCTTCTTCTTCTGTATCTGTTTCTTTCTCTGTATCTGTTTCTTTTTCTGTTGAGACAGCAGGTTCACTGTAGGGATTTCTGGAACATGGTGTAACATCCAATGCATACCATCCTCTTTCTCCTTGGTGCATGGTGAATTCCACTGAATCTCCTGTTCTTAGGTTCCTTCCTGGATGTCCTCTGGGCAAATGGGCTCTAACGTCTCTTCTGTTAACAAAGATGCCTTCCTTCATACCAGGTGCAACTATGAAACCATATCCACTCTTCAAACTGAAGTCTTCTACTACACCACGACAAAGTGGACCTCTAACCTGGGATTTGGCTCTTCTTAAAGACCGTTTCTCTTCCAAGTCTCTGGCCATGACTTCTTTCTGCTCTGGAGACTGCGGTGCAGGGGAAAGCTTGGTTCTGCTACGGCGCCGTGTCCTACGGGCTGGGTTCTGCTGGGTTGCGGCTTCACTGTTTGCAGGCCCCCAGGTGAGGTTTCTAGGCAACTCTTCCTCTTCATCCCAGCGGGAATACGGCAGCATCTCTGGCTCTGGGCATGGATCCACTGCTGATGGCTCCGGGGTCAGCTCCTCAGCTTCCTGGCCTCCTCTCCCCCTTAGTTCTTCAGAGCACTCCTGTTGTGGCAGCGCCGGGGATGGGTGGTCATCAGCAGGCCCGGGCGGGGGACTCTTTGGCATGGTTGCTGCAGAAGTCGCCTTGGGGGTGTGCGGAGGGAGCAGATACTGGTCCACCATCTCCTGTGGGAACTGGGCCTCTAGGTCAGCCTTCAGCTTCCAGTATTCGGGGTCCTCTCCTATCAGGGACTTCCTAGCAGGGACTTCCTTAGACTGGGGAGCGGTGTCTGCTCTGGCCTTGCAGGCCGGGGTAAACAGTGGTACATTCTTGTCTTGGCGGGCCGCGCCTGACATGGCAGCGGCCTGGTCTTGGCGGGCCGCGCCTGACATGGCGGCGGCCTGGTCTTGGCGGGCCGCGCCTGACATGGCGGCGGCCTGGTCTTGGCGGGCCGCGCCTGACATGGCGGCGGCCTGGATCAGCGTCGCTGTCGCAGCTGGAGTCTTAGCGGGCATCGCTACTGTGGCCGGTTCTTGGCGGGCCGGGCAGGGCATCGCTGCGGCGGCCTGGATTGGCGTCGCAGCTGCGATGGGATCTATGCAGGCTGGGCTGGGCGTCGCTGCAGCGATCGGAGCTTAGCGGGCCGCACCTGGCGTGGCTGCGGCCTGGTCCAGCACCTCACTTGCGGCGCGGACGGGCGTCGCTGCTGCGGTGGGGTCTTGGCGGGCCGGGCCTAGCATGGCGGCGGCCTGGGTCAGCGTCACACCGGCGGCGTGGATGAGGGTCGCGGCGGCAGCCGGATCTTTGCGGGCCGGGCAGGGCATCTCTGCGGCGGCCTGGGCTTGGCGGGCCGCACCTGGCGTGGCTGCGGCCTGTTTCAGCGTCGCCGCGCCGGGTGCCTCTTCAGGGACCGCGGGCGTGGCAGCAGGGGTTGGGGCACTCGCGCTGGCAGGGGCAACACTGGACTCACCCATCGGTAGCACCATCGGGGTCTGAGTCGTCGCCGCTCGGTCTGGCACTCGTCGCGCAGCTTTTTCCTCATAGGCCTTCACCGCGGCAGCCATCTCCAGAAGCTCCATGCGTTCCTCTCTGATCTGCTCCACGACCCGGGTCTCCAGTCGGTCGCAGAACTGGGCAAGCTCCCGATACCACCAGGCAGCGGAGCCTGGTTCTGGGTTTCTGCGTTCAGACGCCATTTCCTCTGCGCCTTCTTCTGCACGATTTCCCAGCAGCGGACTCGTCGCTGCCTCCAGTTGCAGGCTCTTCAGTTTCTGCTCTGCCTCTTCCAGCAGCAGGCTTCTGGCTCCCTTTCTGTCCCGACGTCTCTGTACGCCTCCGCTCTCATCACTTGCGAGGTCAGGACTCTGCAGGGGATCTCTGGGTAGCCACACCTCTTCGTGGGCGGTAACTTCTCCCAGCGCGGGCTGCTGTTGTTTTTCAGCGCGCTTTTCATGGTGGCAATATGGCGGCGCTTCCAATTTTTCAAGCGGACCGCCCAGGCACATGGTCACCTGTCTGAACAGGTCTAATCCTTATCCTGTTCGTGACGCCAGATGTGAAGCCCCTCCAGTGTTGTGTCGGTGCATTACCTTCAGGGACTCCACTCGGCTGGATCCTGTCACAGGTAGGAGATCTTCTTTTAGGATTGTCGTGACGCCACTCTCAGAATTGCGGTCAGTGGGGACCGCCACTGCAGGTTAAGGGATGCCTGGGGCTGATGGTGGGTGCAGTCGGTTGTAATAGCCTCCTGAGAGTGAGGCAAGCCCCAGGGCCCTGTGTAGGGGTGTAGAACCACAAGGCGCAGAATAACTCCACACAAGCAGAATGTCTTTCAGGGGTTTTACTCACTGTTGATGGCAGGGTGAGTAACCCGGGCGTAGCTGGGATGAACCAGGCTGGAACCAGGTATCCTTCAGGCTGACTGATGAGGGTGGCTACCGACTCGCCTTCCTTAGCCCTTCTGTGGTTTGTGGTAACCCCGACTTTTAGTCCCTATGGGGGTCACCCAGGGAAGTAGCTGTTCCCCTCTTTTGTTTGCCGTTTGCTTGTCGCCTGGACCAGATCACTCCAGCTGCTTGCCTCCTGTGAACTATGGGCCCTAACTGTGGCTACGTGGCTGCGGCTTTTGTGGTGTTGTGGCGTGGGCTTTAAGGGCCCCACACCGGCAGGTTTAGCAAGGAAAGGTGGATCTATCCCCGCATCGGGATCTGCCGCCAGTTTGGGCCTGGTACTCCCTGACAGTCTCCTTACTTTCCACTACACTGCTCTCTCTCCAGCTGTGTGTGGTGTTCGGGCAGCACTACCAGGTGACCGTTCTCCCCCGTCGGTAGTCACTGCGCGGACGCTGTTAGACTGCAACAGCTCCAGGGTCTGCTTCTGCTCTTCCTGGACTGCTGCACTAAACTGGCTCACTCGTGGGACCTGCACTGCTGCTCCTGTCTGAGCTCCACTTCCATGCTCCTCACTCCTCCACACTCTGCCTCAGACTGTTTACTCCTCCTTCTCTTTTCCCCTTGTGCCTGCCTACGCCACCTAGCAACCAGGCTCTCCACCACACCCCTTGAGTGGAGATGGAGGCTTCGCCCCCTCCACTCCTCAAGTGGAGGTGAAGGCTTTGCCCCCTCCTGGGATCCCCAGGGGTCCTCCCAAAGGTACATGTGTGAGACCTGATCACTATGCGCCTGTGTAGTCACACCTCGGTCAGCCTTCTGGATTACCTGTTTGTACTGTCCCCAGCATGGGTGCAGTACTCAGTGGTGCCTGACCAGGTCAGGGGCGCCACAATATAACAGCAGAATAGTAACTCCAGCTCTAGATACCATTGGAATATAAGGTTACGTTACCTCTATCAGTAAATGTTGATTTCCGACGCTACAGATTTCTGTACCATCTCGGCACCTTAGTTTACTTGCTATTTTTCATTCCGTTTTTGTGTGCGTTTTTGTCGCTGCATTTTTATTGCATTTTTCTTCTACGTTTTATTATCTCTCTTTGATGTGTCGTCCTTTAAATAAAGCTGCTTTGTTTTTG
The DNA here is from genome assembly GCF_048569485.1 of Anomaloglossus baeobatrachus. Lineage (NCBI taxonomy): Eukaryota > Metazoa > Chordata > Amphibia > Anura > Aromobatidae > Anomaloglossus > Anomaloglossus baeobatrachus. Next base: position 514,440,221 of record NC_134353.1, read on the forward strand.
AAAGTTCCTGGGTTGGAAATAATTAGATGAGAATGACATGTGTTTATGATTCGTTTCCGCAGCATAAATGCACCAAAAGGTACTTGCGTTTTTCAGCTGCTGATTTTCTGCATCTAATGCAAGTCTATGGGAAAACCCGCACAGAAAACTCAGCGTACACACAAGAGAAATTGACATTTTGTGGCTTGGAAAAATGAACCGCAGATGAGTTTACGCATTGTGAAAAACAAGCACAGTGAACATGAGATTTCTATGAATCCCATCCACTGTGATTGGTCTGTAAAATGCTGCATTTTCAAAGCAGGAAAAACATGCTGGGTCAACAATGAGAGTAATATTGATCATGGGCACCCACCCAAGACATAATGTAATGGCAGAATAGGAAATACAGCTCTTTGTGTGACTGAGGAATAAGACATGATGAATAGGCAGAATAATGATTGCAGCTCTGGATGTAACTGGAGTATAGGACATCATGTAATACCAGAATAGTGTGACTGAGGCCTAATACATGATGTAACAGCAGAATAGTGATTACAGCTCGGTATTTGATGGCAGTATACGTACCGAACGCATGCAAGAAGTCCGCAATTCATTGGCAGTCTCTCACTGTTCTTCTTCCAGGTCCATTCCTTCCTCTTGTGGCCTCGCTGAGCCGTTGCTCATTAATCTGATTCTGGTTGGTAGTGTGTTTGTACTGGGCAGTAGCAATTTGGGTACAGAATAAAAAAAAATCAGAGAAAGTAATTTTCTTCTGCCTTTTAATAAGGGCTGCATAAAAAACACGTGTTTTTTGTTTTGTTTTTTTGTGGTGAGTTTATGGATGGTTGGCAACCCAGTGCCCATGTATTGTACTCACAGGCTTTATCAGCACAAGAAATCTTTATTTTTTCCAAAAATCTTTAGTTTTTCTTATTTTAAGACAACATTTACCATAATCCGATTCTCATTGAGTAATATTTCTAGTTTATAACATTTTCAGTTTACAATGATCATCCTGGAATACTGTATAAATAATATTGTATCTGGATTGTTCATTTGCATTCTATATGATGTCATTTTGCTAAGCGTGGCATATACATTGTCTGTTGTGTCTGCTCTCCTGTCACAAAGTTCACAAAAAAGCATCTCATAGTTGCTATAAGAAGCATGCCATTAAGAGTGCGCTAACACCGGCGAATGCCATCGGATGTCAGAATCAAATTGGATGTGATACGGTAATGACACAGCTCAAACTGCTGCGAGCGTGACCTGAGTGTCATTATATTGTGCTCCGATTCTTTCACATGTGAAAACAGAACATAGGTGAGGAGAAGATGGAGAAATTAATTTCTTCATTTTCTCCATTGCCTATGTCGGCACATATCAGATGACATCTGTGCTGTCCGCTGTTTTACACATACCCATAGACCTGTAAAGGTGTGCTCGAGCCGAGATGTCAATGCCAGCGTCCTGTGATTTTTTTTTTTTTCTCATAAAAAATCAGCTTGATAAAGAACCGCTGATCAGCACTGCTCCATAACAGCGGTACGAGTCCTATCTGATAAAACATCAGATAGCACTCGTCTGAGTCATACACTAGTGTGAGTGAGCCCTAAATCTCTCTAGGCCACTAAAAGAGAAGAGAATCAGGTTGCCAGTAAATCATATTAAATATACATCTTCAATATTGGCTTGCATTATGGCAAATTCTAAATGGCTAACATGATGTCTGGGTATAACCTCAGTTGGCGCCATCTCTGCCCTGTCGGCAGCATCTCTATCCCAGGTGGCAGCATCTCTGTCCCAGTCGGCAGCATCTCTGTCCCAGTTGGCAGCATCTCTAGCCCAGTCGGCAGCAGCTCTGTCCCAATTGCCAGCATCTCTGTCCCAGTCGGCAGCATCTCTGTCCTAGTCGGCAGCATCTCTGTCCTAGTTGGCAGCATCTCTGTCCTAGTCGGCAGCATCTCTGTCTCAGTTGGCAGCATCTCTGTCTCAGTTGGCAGCATCTCTTTCTCAGTCGGCAGCATCTCTGTCCCAGTTGGCGCCATCTCTGCCCTGTTGGCAGCATCTCTATCCCAGGTGGCAGCATCTCTGTCCCAGTCGGCAGCATCTCTGTTCCAGTCGGCAGCATCTCTGTCCCAGTCGGTAGCATCTCTATCCCAGTCTGCAGCTTCTCTGTCTCAGTTGGCAGCATCTCTGTCCCAGTCGGCAGCATCTCTGTCTCAGTTGGCAGCATCTCTTTCCCAGTTGGCAGCATCTATGACCCAGTTGGCAGCATCTCTGTCCCGGTCGGCAGCAGTTCTGCTCCAGTCAGCAGCATCTCTGTCTCAGTCGGCAGCATCTCTACCCCAGTTGGCAGCATCTCTGCTCCAGTCTGCAGCATCTCTACCCCAGTTGGAAGCATCTCTGTCCCAGTTAGCAGCATCTCTGTCCCAGTTAGCAGCATCTCTGTCCCAGTTGGCAGCATCTCTGTCCCAGTTGGCGCCATCTCTGCCCTGTCGGCAGCATCTCTATCCCAGGTGGCAGCATCTCTGTCCCGGTCGGCAGCAGTTCTGCTCCAGTCAGCAGCATCTCTGTCTCAGTCGGCAGCATCTCTACCCCAGTTGGCAGCATCTCTGCTCCAGTCGGCAGCATCTCTGTCCCAGTTGGCAGCATCTCTGCTCCAGTCGGTTGCATCTCTGCAACATTACTGATCTGCAGTGATGTCACATTACTGGAGATACTGCTTGTTTTTCCTGTTTTTCTCACCTGTGCTATCTTGGGATTACAGTATATTGTACCTTCTATAATAATTTGGATAAAAGGCTCTGATGGTGCTATATGACAGTGTGGCGCCCTGGACAAGCCAGGTCGTCACAGGTACTGCAACAACACACCCCATACCCCGGATAGGCACACCGAAGTCAGACAAAAATCCTTGTTGCCTCCCTCCAGGGGCTGATGTCCACACCAGGGGGTGGAGCCAGGCAGTTGGCCCCACCCACCGAGGAGTTCACAGTCCTGGAGGCGGGAAAAGGCAGTCAGATGAGTTTGAGAGTGAAGTGTAGTGGAGCAGACTGACCGTGTCCGGGTGCGTGGCCCGGGCACATACAGCAAGGTTGGCAGACGGTGGTGACCGTCTGCAGGAGGGGCTGATTGACGTGAACTGTAAGGACTGGGGACGGGCGGTGGCCCGCCGGTACCGGATCGGGGAGCGAAGAGAAGCTAGCACCATTCGGCAGGGCCTACGGACCCTGACCAGGCTTGGAGTCGCCATAAAACCGGTCAAATCTGTTAGCAAAGGGAACCTCCAGGGTGTCCCAGCAGTAAAGACCTGATTGAAGGCAACAGCTCAAACCGTGAAGGGAAATACAGTCACCGCCAAGGCTACAGTTCCCAGGGCCAGAGCCTGCAGGCAAAAGGGGCTCCCTCAGCCTCCATCCAAGCTGGGGAGCGGGTTACCGGTGGGAAGCCACCAGAACCGAGAACACAACACAGGTGCAGGGAAAGGCAGTCACCGCCAACCTACCGGGAGAAGAACCACCGCGGCCGTCTGTGGGACCCGTCCATCCAGCTGTTTGTTTTACCGGAGACTTTGTATTCATCATTGGCAGAGTGAGTACCACTGTGCCGTGCGGCACCGCGCTGCCCCTGCGACCCTGCACCTCACCAGGTCCCGTAACCCACCTGTCATCCTCCCCTCACCGGGCCCCAGGACAACCAACCCCCCTACCCACGGAGGGGAAAAACAACATCCAAGCTGCTCCCTGTCATCGCTCCCGGGATCCCCGTCCAGAGCAGCGGTGGTGTCACAACCTCACCACAACCATGGGTGGCATCACGGACAATAAATCCCCACAACCATTTCCCCCTTTTCACTCACGGGCGAGGAGCGCCGCTCGAGTCCCCGGGATCCGGCCCACCGCTCGAGCCACCACCGAGCAGCGAGCGAAGCAGCAGCAGCGCCGGACCCGAGCGTGGTGAGTGCAACGTCCCCTCCTCCGCCCGCGACAACTTGGCGTCACGAACAGGATCTTACCGCTCTGCCATCTGGTAGAGGTGCGCCTTGTGACCACCGGAGGTGTCCGGCCGAAAAATTTGAGAAGCCGCCATTTTGGGCGCGAAAAGTCCCCACTCGAGCGTCTCCTCGAGCAGTGGAGGCGCGAAAGCCAAAACCCCGCCCCTGTAGAGGAGGAGTCGGAAAAAGACTAAGGGGGACGGATGGTGTCTGGCCGCATGTAGCCCACGGCTGTGGAAGCAGGGACGCCGGGACTCTGCAATCTTGTGGTTCCTGGAAAGCACCATGGCCGAGATGCACAGTCCGACCAACAACCCCGGAGTCCCCGCACCAGGCACCGCGGCGTGGGTGAAAGACCGGACCGCCCCGCTGAGTAACCGTCTGCAGGCCCGCATGCAGCTCCTCCTGTAGGAGTGGGAGACCAACATGGCAGACGTGGTGGCTGCTATGCGGAGACGCGAGGTGGAGGAAGATTTGGAGGAGCGGGTAAGGGACCCACGCCCCTGTATTCCCGAGGGATCGGCCACTGCAGCTGGGGGGACCGGCTTACACCCGCTCTCCCTGCTGCCTCCCCCGCTACCTGTGTTAGTCGCTGCCGCCCCGCCACTAGGCCCGCTACCCATCCAACCGGTAGCGATACCCTGCCAATCCGCTCCGGCGGACCGACCGGCTGCAGACACTCGGGGCAGCCCTGAACCGCTCCTCTGGGAACCGCCGGGGCCGCGGCCCCTTAACGAAGATGTATCAGAGGCCCCGGCAGGGATCGCACCAGGTTCCGTGCTGGAGCCCGGGACCGTGGCGTGGATGAAGGCCAGAGTAATTGAATTCAACTAACGCCAACAGAATCAGATATACCTCATGATGGAGCAGTGGACCAGTGAGGTGGAAACGCTGGTTGCGACTGCCCCGATGTATGAGATGGGAGCCGACGTGACGGAGCCGACGGGTGACCCACGCCCCCATGTCCCACAAGGACTGGCCACTTCAGCTGGGGAGCCCGGCCCAGTCTCGGCCCTCGTATCGTCCCTGCCATTATCCATGGGGTGCCTCAGTGTTGGCCGACCTGACCTGCTGCCCCGTGCTACCACAGTAGAATCTGACGTGCTGAGTGCCGGAAACCCGTAGACTGCGGCAGCTGGCGGTAACCCGCCTGGCGCAGGGACACTTGATAATGACTCCGGCCCCGGCGCCGAGCCCACCTCTGAGTCCGAGAAGGCGAGTGAGCGTCTCCGCTACGAAGGAGGACCGGTGGTTTTCTATAGCCCGCGCACCGGTGGAAATGGATACCGGGCACTCCTCTCCCAACAGGCCTGTCACTGCATGTTCGAAATGTTGGTAGCAGAGGATGAGACCACCTCAGCAGAAGAGTCAGAGTGATGGCAGCGGAACCCCGCTGCAAGTTGTCCCCGTTGGAACCACCAGTAGAGTTAAAAAGAGTTTGAATGATAAGATTGATCAACCGAAGTTTACCTGATTGGAACCATGATTGAACCAGCCGTTGCCGGCCACTAGTCCCCGTAAGTACCTTCTGCAACCGTTGCATAAGGAACTTCTTACGGACAAGCCTGAGAACTTGCAGGGCAACCACAAACTGATGGAATGTAAATAATAGTTGCCTTAAACCGTTACCGCCTCCGGAGAGGCAGGTTTGGAGGATGGGCCTGGAGGAAAGGGATGGCCCAGGCCCGCCACTACCGTAACCGGTGGTGATCCTCTGGGGGTTCAGGGGTCCCCATGGACGCGGGTCCCCTGAAAGAAACAGAACCCGCTCGTGCAATTTGGTTCTGGACTGGGGTCAAGGGGTGCTGCCCACTTCTTAGGGGCAGCATCAGGGCCAGGTTGTTTGGGTGGGAGAAGAGAGGAAGCCATACCGTTGTTAAACGTTCTGATTTTTACATGTTTTTACCGTTTTCTATCTTTTGCAGTTAACAAAAATAAAACCGGTGATGGACGGGCAGCCCGCGGACGGTCTGCATTTTACTAAGGGGGAATGTGGCGCCCTGGACAAGCCAGGTCATCAAAGGTACTGCAACAACACACCCCACACCCCGGATAGGCACACCGAAGTCAGACAAAAATCCTTGTTGCCTCCCTCCAGGGGCTGATGTCCACACCAGGGGGTGGAGCCAGGCGGTTGGCCCCACCCACCGAGGAGTTTACAGTCCTGGAGGCGGGAAAAGGCAGTCAGATGAGTTTGAGAGTGAAGTGTAGTGGAGCAGACTGACCATGTCCGGATGCGTGGCCCGGGCACATACAGCAAGGTTGGCAGACGGTGGTGACCGTCTGCAAGAGGGGCTGATTGACGTGAACCGTAAGGACCGGGGACGGGCGGTGGCCCGCCGGTACCGGATCGGGAGCGAAGACAAGCCAGCACCATCCAGCAGGGCCTACGGACCCCGACCAGGCTTGGAGTCGCCGTAAAACCGGTCAAATCCGTTAGCGAAGGGAACCTCCGGGGTTTCCCAGCAGTCAAGACCCGATTGAAGGCAACAGCTCAAACCGTGAAGGGAAATACAGTCACTGCCAAGGCTACAGTTCCGAGGGCCAGAGCCTGCGAGCAAAAGGGGCTCCCTCAGCCTCCATCCAAGCTGGGGAGCGGGTTACCGGTGGGAAGCCACCAGAACCGAGAACACAACACAGGTGCAGGGAAAGGCAGTCACCGCCAACCTACCGGGAGAAGAACCACCGCGGCCGTCTGTGGGACCCATCCATCCAGCCGTTTGTTTTACCGGAGACTTTGTATTCATCATTGACTGAGTGAGTACCACTGTGCCATGCGGCACCGCGCTGCCCCCGCGACCCTGCACCTCACCAGGTCCCGTAACCCACCTGCCATCCTCCCCTTACCGGGCCCCGGGACAACCAACCCCCCTACCTACGGAGGGGAAAAACAACATCCAAGCTGCTCCCTGTCATCACTCCCGGGATCACCGTTCAGAGCAGCGGTGGTGTCACAACCTCACCACAACCGTGGGTGGCGTCACGGACAATAAATCCCCACAACCATTTCCCCCTTTTCACTCACAGGCAAGGAGCGCCGCTCGAGTCCCCCGGATCCGGCCCACGCTCGAGCCACCACCGAGCAGCGAGCGAAGCAGTAGCAGCGCCGGACCCGAGCGTGGTGAGCGCAGCGTCCCCTCTTCCGCTCGCGACAACAGCACTGCATTACAACAGCACTGCATTATACATTGCCGCCAAGCACCTCCTACCTTGAGAGTCGGTTTCATCTAAATTTTAATGATTTAAATTATTAACTTTCTTATATTCTTTTGGGACAAAGAATTAGCTTCTGAATTGCTGAAACGTGTTGGAAAAAGAGGACAATGCTTCAGATTTATACTGGCATTGTTTTAATTTTCTGCATGAAAAATATATCTTACCAGATAAATATTCCAACATTGCATTGAATGTCAAGGACTCCAAGTGCTTGACCCGTGACAGCCTTTTTATTCTTTCAGGGATAACCTTAATAACCTTTGCACATGTCTTTAAAGTGAATGTGTAAACGCTGCAATGTGACAATGTCTAGCACAGCGGCTACTAGTATAAGGCATGTAGATACATAGATCATAGACATTGAGAAGGCTGGGGCACCTGCGTGAGTATTGTACCCATCTCACTTGATGTTGGAGCACCAAGAGTCAGAGATTTGATGGCCTGTGATATAGCTAAGTCATCAATATATATGACTTGGAAAAATAGTTAGGATTTTTTAATACATTGTCCTTTTTTTAAAACAGTATTTTCAAGGAACACAATACATGAAAACCTCGGACCTAAAGTGGAGTAGAGAATATGATATTAAGAATGCAGACTTTGTCATCCATTTGCTTTATCAGGTAAAGTGCCTTCAGGAAAATGTTTAAGAAGTCTTTTGGGGTACTAAAAGTGCATGGCAGGTAGCACAGATATGACTTTAATCATCTCAGATTGCGAAACAGCCTTACGGGTTTGCTTCAGGCTTGACTTAGTAGTTTATACCTATGGAGTACAACAATCAGACTTACAGATGCTGTAATATAAATAATAAGCATTCTACTCACCTATTCTACCACAGAGAACTGTTTTATAGAGCAGCTGAATGCCACATATATTGAATTTAGAACCATTTAAAGGGAACCTGTCATCAGACTCATGCTGCCCAAACCACAGGCAGCATAATTCAAGCACTAGCTGCACAATTGCAGTCTAGTCTGTTTTATTCGGAAACGATTCGGTATTTCAGAGTAAACTATTTGTCTCTGCGGACTATTTTAATGCGATCCCCAGCTGGCTCAAACTTGTCCCAATCCTTTTGACTGACAGGTCCCTTCATTTGTACACACCTTGAGAAAGACCTGTAAATGAAACAGAAGGAGCAATGCAGAAGAAGACTTTGGATCTGCCTCGGACTAGACAACCTAGACACACACACCATGTATGTGTACTTGTGCAGCTAGTGTTTGCCCCTGGTTGGGCAACATTAATCTGATTGGAAGTCCCCTTTAAAGTGGTTATCTGGTTTAGAATACCTAATTTCATAAATTTAATTACATATTTCTGAGTAAATAGAAGGTGATTTCCCCTGATCAGAACACATTCTTTGGCCAGAATAGAGAATGGTTAAAACATAGTCAGAACTCGTGCAGGAAGAGTGTGGGACAGCGGCATGATACCATAGCCTGCCTAATTCATGACAATCTGTGGCATACCTTATGCCACAAATCTTACTCCAATCACTGTTTATCAATCAGAAGAGACTGACTCCATGAAGCTCTCTCTTCAAGACCAGCATGAAAATGGCGGGTCTTGATCTATCGGGGCTCAAGTTTCCTTACTGATGATCCTGCAGGAAAATAGAATACTTTGGTCTCAAAGACCGGTATATTTCATTAAGACTGGCATGCTGGAGTGCGAAGCTCCTGATTCAATAAGAAGCACAAGCAAAATTGGACAAAAATGTCATGAGAATGACTGAAATGCCAACTTTTCCAAGCTATTCATGAAAGAATCCTGACATAAAAGCTAGGCTGAATTGAGATCTTAATGACAGCTTTTCTCCAAAGTTGTGATAAATTGTGAACAGCTTAAAGCACCACTCCAGCATTTTTTTTTCAGTGCTGAACTGAGGTTTTAAATCTAAGTCCCCTGCTATATACTCACCTTCTGGGGGCTTTACCTTTTACCGACATTGCTTTGGTCCGGAGGCACCTTTTTGTGACTAACTTCTAACTGGCCAGAAATCAGACGTTATACCACAAGCTCCTAATGCGAGCCTATGAAAGCCAAAATGAAGCCAGAACAAGGCTCTCATAGAGGTCTACTGAGTTGTGACCTCCATGAAACACTGGAGCTGCCAGCAGGTCACAAATTAAGGGAGACCCACTGGAGCTGTTGCAATAGAAGATGAAGACACCAGAAGAGGACTATGCAGGGGCTTGGTACATACATTTAAATCATCACTCCAGCAGTGCATTAAAAATGCTGGAGTGCTGCTCTCAGGATAAAGGGAAACTGTCACTTTCAGAATTTGCATGCAGAGTGACTACAGCATGCTCACTGTATACTAAGCAGTCACTATAACTTTTCCTTGCACCACCTTGATGATTGGAAGTGAGCAGCTACAGGGAGAATATAACTTCATTTTCTCCCTGTAGCCATGCTGCAGTAAGCCAGCTGAGCTGGATTTTACATGCTAATTATCTTCAGATTAATAAGTCTGCAGGTAAACAGATTTTCTGGAGGTGACAGGTTCTCTTACAACATAAAGGAATAATTGATATCTGACAACCCCTTTAACCAAATATTCTACTTAAAGCCTGCTTTACACGTATCAATTTATCGTGCGTTCGGATGAGCGATCGCACCCGCCCCCATCGTTTGTGCGATACGGGCAATTTGTTGCCCGTGTCGCACAAACTCGGTAACCCCTGTCACATGTACTTACCTCCCGGACGACGTCGCTGTGGGCGGCGAACATCCTCTTCCTGAAGGGAGAGGGACGTTCGGCGTCACAGTGATGTCACACAGCGACCGGCCAATAGAAGCGGAGGGGCGGAGATGAGTGGGACGTAAACATCCTGCCCACCTCGTTTCTTCAGCATTGCCGGCGGCCGCAGTTAAGCTGTAGTTTATCGTTCCCGGGGTGTCACACGGAGCGACATGTGCTGCCTCGGGAACAATGAACAACCGGAGCACAGAAGGACGTTCGATTTTTTTGAAAATGAGCGACGTGTCAACAAGCAACGATAAGGTGAATATTTTTGCTCATTCACAGTGGCTCATTTGTGTTACACGCTGCGATATGTCAAACAAGGCCGCATGTGCGTCACTAATGACGTGACCCTGACGATATGTCGTTAGATATATCGTAGCGTGTAAAGCGGCCTTAAGTATAATTCTATTTTTTTTTTTTTAAATGACTGGTAGAATTCAGCTTTCACAACGATGCAGTGATGCCATAAAAAGATGAAGATTCACTTTACTCTAATAAACCAAGGTAAAAAGACATAATTATCTACTGTAATGTTCCTATTCTTTATCTTATGTTCTTTTGTTTTGTACTGATCTCTTTTGAGAGGTTGAAAATCTATGGAAGGATTTGTATACGGTGCAGGATAATGATTACTGTGTTTACTCATCGGGTACATAGTAATTCAAATAAATGCTCTGGGAACATCATAGGATTGCTTCGGCCTACAACAACTAACCTCATCCATTAGTTTGAAGAATCAACACGTCTCTACCAAGATTGTTCTTAAGTGGCTTTAAAATTTATTGCAAGAAAAAAGATTGCAGTCAGGACATAAAAAGGAATCGTTTAAAGTAAATCACCATCAGGAAGCTGAAGAGCTCTGTGTCAAGTGCACATTGAAATATATATAATATTGTGCAAAACGTTCAGGCAAGTGTGGAAAATTTGCTGTAAAGTAAGAAGATTATCAAAAATAGAACTGTTAGTAGTTTTATAAATTATCAAAATGCAAAGTGAATGAACACAATAGAATCCTTTTGCCTCCAAAATAGCATTAATTCTTCTAGGTACAATTACACAATATGTTCAAAAGAACATGGAAGGGAGGTTGTTCTAAACATCTTGGATAACTAACCACAGGTCTTCTGTGCACAAATCTATTTGTCTCTGTTAAAAAATAAAGGTCTTACTTATTTATTTTAAGTAAGTACGCAATGAGGCGCAAGAAAGATAGACTTCAGAATTTAATAATAAACAGATGTATTTTATATAGAATAAAAATGATTGACAGAAATAAAAGAGTTCATTGTATGTTGAAGTTACAGAACAAAGTAATATTGTCCTTTAGTTTACGTGATGGATTCGATTATAGTCATTTCTTTACTAAATCAGTTAAGAAAGTGTCTTCTTTCAATTATTCTTGCTTGAATCCTTAGGCCATAGCACCTTGCTGAGGCCTAGCGCATGTTCTTCATTGTAAATCCTCCTGTAGCTTTCATACGTGCTGCTGCAGAGTTGACCCTCTGTGGAGGGAGTGGAGTGGCCCATCATTTGTGTCATGTGGTGTAATTTATATGGCTACATGCGCCTGGCTTTGTCCATTTTAGGGAAGTGACTCGCCCACCCCAGGGCTATGGGACACCCGGTGCCGGGCCGGACTAGTCCGGGGATCGTCAGTGGTGGCTTGGCCCGACTCCGTATCCTGGTGGGGTCAATTAATATGGCTGCAGTATTGGGGGTGAATAAAGTTTATGGTTGTCGTGACGCCACCTGTGGTTTGCGGCTATTAAGCCGCCGCTGCTGTATGGGGCCTCCGGGGCTGATGGAATGGCAGCTTGGATGGTCCTGTTCCCCACAGGTGGAGCGGTACCCCGGGGCAACAGTTGGTGCTCGTAAGAGTCTATGGTGTGATGGAAGTCTATGCAGATGAAATAACAGAGGCAACACCAGGGGCTGCAGTTTCAAGATGTTTACTCCAGTTGGTTATTTGACACGGCAGCTGTCCAGTTGCCCACTGGTGTGCTGGAATCCCCTGTCAGGGACCTCCGCCGATCCCGGGTAGATCTGGGGGTAAATGCCAGTGCACCCCTCTAAGTGTTCCTTTCTCAGCTGACTTCACTAGCCTTGCCCTTGTTGGATGAACCTGGCTCGGCCTCCACTGCAGCCTCCGGGCTGGGAGCTCGCCTGTCGGTTACTTGCCCCTTTTTTAGAGGTTCTGCTGTGGGCTGGGGTCTGGGGAGCATGCAGCTTCCCTGAACCTCGGTTGTTAACCTTTGGAGTTGACTTCTCCTCCTCCAGTGACTAGGGACCGTCCCCTGGATGCAGCTTGATCCCTCCACCGATGTTCTTGTGGAACAGGCCACCAGCTCAAAAGCTATCTGTGGCCGTGGAATCCTTTCTTTCCCTGCTTGGTGTCACCTGGACCCTCTGAGTCCCAGGGTCTTCACCAGGAAGCGTCACTTTCTTCTCCTTAGCTCCTGACTGACTAGAGCTTTCTCTCTCTGTTGCTTTCTTTCTCTGTTGCAGACACTCTGAACTCACAGAGCTCCTTTTTCTTTCACAGCTACATGCTGTCTCCTCACTCTCTGAGGTAAACTGAAACTAAACCTGACCTTCCTTACTCTGTCTGCTCTCGGGTGGCTCCTCCCACCTCCCCAGTTGCTAAGCTACCACCCTATGGGAGCAGGGATGGGTCTTATGACCTCTCCCAGCATGCAGCATGGGAGGGTTGCTGCCCCTGTCCCTGGTCCCAGTGTGTGCCTAGCAATGGGTGTAGTGCAGTTTTACCTGTGAACTGGCATGTACCCCTTTCCTTACCCAGGAATGGGACATCACACCTCTGACTGGGGTGCAATGTCTCTGTGGCGACGGAAGCCTCAGGGGCGCCACAGAAGCATGGCATACACATGATGTAAGCCATGTTCCAAAGTTATACAAAGGCAAAGCAATGTCAGTATATATATATATATATATATATATATATATAATATATGGCCATATGTATTGTGTATTATTTGATAAATGTGAATTTTCTACAGTCTCATCATATAATCCCCGAGAGAATCAATGATCTTGAGATGTGGGGTCTGTGAAGGCCATATCATCACTTCCGGTACTACTTTTTTTTCTTTATGCTCTTAATGACACTGTATCCTTGGGATAGTTGTCCTGTTCCAGAATAAATTTGGAGTCAATCAGACGTCTTACTGAAGAAATTACATGATGGATAAGTATCTGCCTGTATCTCTTAGCATTGGTAAAACACTTATAGTGAACCTGTCAAGTGCAATATGTACCATGGCCACGAGCAGTTCTGGGTGCATATTTTTAATCCCTTACCTAACTGTTCCTGTATCTAGTTGAATATGACGCGCCCATGGGGCCAGGGGTTGTACTCGTCACCGGACCAACGGTGGTGGTTTGGGGATGTCACGGTGACCTTGCCCACCTTTGTGGCCCTGAGGTGTCAATAAAGATGAAGAGGATGGGGATATTGGGAGTAGTTGTCTTTTGTGATGCCACCTGTGGTATGCGGCTATGAGGGGAGCCACCGCTGTGGGATGTCGCTCGCTTCTGGGGCTGATGGTGTGACGCAGCTCCAGTGTTTCAGCTCCTCACAGGTAGAGCTATGGCCCCAGGGAGGATAATGAGTGTGATAGTCTATAGCATCAGAGCGCAGGGGCGACGGTGTCGGCAATGACAGGGACGATGCAGGGGCTGCAGTTCAAGTTCCTTACTCACTGTCAGATTTTCGTCCCTGAAGTGCCGGTTTCCGTCAAAATGTGCTCCAGCCGATAATTCGGAAGCCAGTGCCAGTGCCAGTGCCGGTGTTGTGGATGGTGAGCCCTTCCTCCTTGTGGGACAGAAGACTTGAAATCCTCTGCCCAGTAGAATTATTTAAAGGACTTAAAGTTCCCCTTAATCTAGGGTTCTGCGCGCCATCAGCGCTGGTCCTGGGGTCACTGACTCTGTATCCCCTCAGCAACCATGTTCTCCTTTGTTCCACCAGGTCCACTGGTCTTGCTGGTCTCCTGTTTGGAAATACACCCCACCAGCCTATGTCTGTCTCAGGCTGGCTCCTAACTTCTACTGACTGTTTTGACTCCTCTCTCTCCCCGGGCATCACCCCTCCCTCTCCCAAGGTCCCTAGACTAGTGGGTGGAAAGGCCCTTATCATTAGGCGGCCATCCATGTCACCTGATCTATCCTGGTCACCAATTGGAAAAGGGCAATGGTGTGTATGTGTGGGTGAGTGGTGTGGAACCAACACTGACCTTCTCCGAACCCGAGATGAGTATTGCACCTTAAGTCAGGTGCAGTACCCTGTGGTGCATGAAGCCTCAGGGGCACCACACATACATAAAAAGCATTTCTAAAGATCCTCTATGACATGCTAATGAGCACAGGGACTAGTTACAAGGGTGTTAGTTCTTGCACTAATTCACCCTCTTAGCATGTTAGCATGTCCATTTCCCACTTTCTTTATAGCTGGAGTACACCTTTAATTCTTCCAACATTATGTTGAATTTAGAGTTGTGATCCAAGCTCAATTTCATAAAGTATACAGTTCTTATATAAGCCAGCTGAGCTCCTGACATCATGTAGGTGTATTGCTCTTGACAAATGTTTGTGTCTTTTGCTTGGATACTGGAAGAACAGTTTGTTTTATTAGTCATGTTCAAGGTAAACAGGTTAATTGATGCCCCAAGAGTCCACAGATGCATTCAACATTGTTTGCACAAACTTATATTATTGCAGGACACATTAGAGATGAAATAAATGAAATAAAATACTATAATTTGGAGACTTATCTGCTATTTTACTGGAAATTTTTTCCATTTTATATAGAATTGTGTATAGAATACACAGTTCTATATAAAAAGGACAAGATTTACAGTAAAATAGCAGATAAATCTCCAAATTATAGTATTTTATTGATTATAGCCCTTCTGAAGCTAAGCAATACAAAAAGGCAAGCACTAAATGGTATGAAACAAGTCCTCCTTTGGCGATGCTGACTAAAAAAATGAAAAGCATTGTCTTACATTGAAAGCTGGATAAAATTACAAAGTGCTTCTAAAATTTCTCAACTTTTAAATGTATTCCTTATTAAAAATTCTCCCCATTCTCAGGAATGGAAGGATTTTTAATTGCATAGTATACAGTTCATTCTTTAGGTTACTGGTCACTGTATACTCCCAGCCTGGCCAGTTACCTAGGTAACGAGTGCGCGGCATGAGCAAACGCTATGCTTCACAGACTGTTAGCAACAATTTGAAGCTGGTGGGATAGATCCAGACATCTTCAGTCCCCCTATGCTTCTTCCATGCTGCAGAAGCAAAGCTACCTTTTAGGCCCGGGGGTCACACAAGTAGGTTGCGACCGGTTGCGATATGTTAATGACACTTAGCTCAGCCCTTTAACTCTGACGTCCCTGCTGCCAGCCTGGTCCATCTTGTCAATGTTTCCCGGAGCCAAGAGATTGGACATGTTTTTGGTCTCTCCAGGCTCGGATGTAACAGAGCCATAACTGTCATGGGACATCGTTTAGATTATGGCAGAATTTCAAGGGTCTTTTTTGGGGTTATTAAAGTCGTGAAAGAAGGTGCTGTATTTTATTTCAAATAAAAGATTGTTCTCGATGTTTGTGTTTATTTCTTTTGACTTATAGGATTAGTGATGGGGGGTCCCATACACCTCTACCCATCACTAATTCTGGGCTTAGTGACAGCTGTGCACTGTAATTAACCTCTATTACCTTGATTGCCACCGCACCAGGGCAATCGGGAATAGCCGGGTAAAGCGCTGGGATTGTCGCATACCATAGCTGGATATTAAAATTGGTGGATACCGCACACTGATTTTTTATTTATTTATTTAAATAATGTTTAAAAAAAGTCACATGTGGTTCCTCCTATTTTGATACACGGCCAAGATAGGCGCATGGCTGGAGGCTTCAGCCTGTAACCATGGGTTTTATTTGTGCTGGGTATCATAATACGGGGGTCCCTTCACCAATTGTTTTATTTAATTATTTAGTTTTATACCACGATATATGCATACAGCGTCTGTGATTGGAATCAGTCAGCTGACATGCTGTCGCTCAGTGCGGGGGCGCGTCTAACTGCAACCAAACACCGGCGCTGGTGGGCAGGGAAAGCAGAGCATATGCAATGAAGAAAAATGATTGGCCTCGGAAGTGAATGTGCCACCTGGAAGCAGTGTACAGCTGACCTAGGGCCTCGGTAAGTACAGCGCACTTGCTCTTGTCCCCCTTTCCACCAATATTTTTAATTGCTGGATTCTGGTGCCCATAGACTTATATGGGGACCAGAATCTAGCCAGGAACTGGATTTTAAAAACCAGATAACATAGACCCGCCGATTCCGGTTATCAGCGAGTCAACTTATCACTAGATACAATAATCAAGCTGTTTAGTTAGAACACAAAATACATTTATTGGAATACAAGTTTAGAACACAGAAAACTTTAGTAGAGGGGGTAAGTTCAAACCTGGATATTGGTAATGCAGCTGATGTGATTTATTTGGACTTTGCAAAGGCATTTGATACTGTACCACATAATAGCCTTATACTAAAGCTCCAGAAGCAAGGACTAGGGGACACAATATGCAACTGGGTAAGGAATTGGCTAAAAGATAGGAAACAAAGAGTAGTCATAAATGGTACATTCTCTAAATGGGCTGTAGTCAGCAGTGGGGTGCCGCAGGGATCTGTGCTTGGACCGATTCTTTTTACTCTCTTTATTAATGACCTTGTGGATGGAATTGATAGTACAGTGTCAGTCTTTGCCGATGACACCAAACTATGTAGGATATTAAAAACTGACCTGGATAGTACAATATTACAAAAAGATCTGGATAAGATGTCAGAATGGGCAGATACTTGGCAAATGAGATTTAATGTTGATAAATGTAAAGTAATGCACCTAGGACGGAGTAATCCTATAGCTGCATATACATTAAATGGAAGTAAACTCGGGACTACAGAACAGGAGAAGGACTTGGGTATTCTCATTACAAATAAGCTGAGCAGCAGCACTCAATGTCAAGCAGCAGCTGCTAAAGCAAACAAGATTTTAGGGTGTATAAAAAGAGAGATTAGATCCCGTGATCCCAACGTATTGTTACCCCTCTATAAATCACTTGTAAGGCCACATCTGGAATACGGGATCCAGTTTTGGGCTCCACATTTTAAAAAGGACATTCAGAAGTTAGAGTCAGTTCAAAGGCGGGCAACTAGACTATTACAAGGAATGGATGGCCTCCCATATGATGACAGGTTGAAAAAGTTAGATATGTTTAGCTTAGAAAAAAGACGTCTCAGAGGAGATCTCATTTATATGTATAAATACATGTGTGGTCAATATAAAGGACTGGCACATGACTTATTCCTTCCAAAGACAGTACTAAGGACTAGGGGGCACTCACTGCGAGTGGAAGAAAAGCGATTCCGAAACCTAAATAGGAAAGGGTTCTTTACAGTTAGAGCGGTCAGACTGTGGAATGCCCTACCACAAGAGGTAGTAATGGCAGATACTATAACAGCTTTTAAAAAAGGGCTGGATGATTTCCTCAGTACACAAAACATTGTTGGTTATAAATGACTTAGTGACTAAATGTAGAACTGGTGGAGGAAGGTTGAACTAGATGGACCTAGGTCTTTTTTCAACCTAAGTAACTATGTAACTATGTAACTATGTAAGATAACATAGACCCGCCGATTCCGGTTATCAGCGAGTCAACTTATCACTAGATACAATAATCAAGCTGTTTAGTTAGAACACAAAATACATTTATTGGAATACAAGTTTAGAACACAGAAAACTTTAGTAAATTGTAAATATACAATACACTATGCAGTAAGTGGGGAAAAAACAACAAAAATGTACGGAATAATATTTGTGCAGTCTATGTTTCATGAATGATCCAGGACGGTATCTGCTTTGGCAGTGTTCCATCTCCGGCCTGATCATATCAAGGGTTAACATCCCTCTGCCTCGTTCCTGTTCCCAGGATGCTATATCTGGCCACTCCTCCCATCGTGCATTACCAGTTATACTCTATGCGTTCAGTGTGTGTAGCTGGCTCTGGTGAGTTCCTGTCTGTCCTACCGCATTTCTCTGACTCCCTGTCTCTGTTTACCTACTCCCAGCCTTCCTCTTACCTTATCTCCTTGTGTAATTTGACTCCTTGGTATCGACTTACGCTCTGGCTCCAACCTGATTCTGTCTCTCCCATCTGACACCTCTGTTACTTACAGGCTCTTGACCCCATTACTTGTTTATGACTACATGTTTGATTGCTGCTCTGTTCTTTGTTTGACCTGTAGTATCTGTTCTGGCTTGTCTGACTATTCTATTGCCACCTTAAGGTGACTTCACTCTACTACTCCTGGGCAGGTTAATTCTGCTCTTTCTCCACTCTGCTGCCATACAGTGGAGTTTGTGTTTTCTTCCTCAGAACACCCAGTAGTATAGCATGAGGTTATGAATTTGTTCTGAAAAATAGCATCGCCTCCATCAGATCCTCCTTCATAGATGACCTCAAATCTGACCTAATTATTTTAAAGCTAGAAAACAATCCCGCTACACTAACTTGGTTTAATTTCAAACAGTAACCACAAGAGCAACATCTCTAACTATTTCAAGGCATAAAATAATTGCCTCATGCACAGTGAGTTTTGAAGAACGGTTCAACTCTTCTACTTCTTTGAGAGCAAGTGAAAAATTTTGCTGAAATATGGTCAATGTTTCCTATGGGACTGGAATCTTTTTCCCTGCGGCAACAGTTTGTGTGCTCCATGTCATCCAAAAACTTTTCAAAATTGAACTCCTTATCTGATGAGCTGAAGATATGGCAGCAGTAGCACTGGCAGGCTCTAAGTCCTCTTGCTCGTGGCAGTCCTAGAGCCCACTCATCCTAACTGCTACCTCTGTCAGAGCGTCTTTTACTTTAGTTAGGTGTTGACCATCTAGCAATATATGATGACTTGGGTCCACGTAGACAGCTGCCAGAAGAATTTTTTATTTTCTAATAGCAGTGTCACTCTCCATTTTATTAAAGCAGAAATGACATCTGCGATTTAAACCTCCTCTTTGGGACAGGCAAAACAGCAAGTTCATCCACTCCTTCATTAAAATGCCAGCTTGTAATTTTTTAGTGACTGTAAATGGGTGATGAAGCAGTTCCATTAATTCAGCCACCTGTGTCAATTGACGTTCATTTAGTGTTACCTGAGGGTTGGCCATGTCTACAAGAAAGGGTTTCAACCCAAGTGTAACGCCCATACAGTATCTTTGCAATCTCCTGCTCCCCTCCCCAGGTAAGGACGTCAGTTTCCTCATCTGTCCTAACGTCCTGCAGCGGCAGTCCCATCCCTGTCCCATGCTGCTGCCTCTTAGAGCATCTGTATGCCTTGCAGGCATCCAGCCTCTGCCTTTAAGAAAAGCCCATGGCCACACCCCCTTTCTTAAAGGGTCAGTATCCTCTCAATCAAGAAGTGCCTCCCAGGTCAGCTGGGAGGCTGCAGCCTAAGGTACTTAAGGCATCTCTGCCCTATGAGTGGTGGCTGGGCATTGAGTTAGCTTAATTGCCAGTTGTCAGGTCCTTTAGTGCTGCTGTTAATATAATGCTGTCTGCTGCTGCTGACTCTTGTTTGTATCTCAGTGTCGTTCTACTCCTCTGTTCAACTGCTGCCACTACCATCCATGCTGACCGGCTTACAAAATACCCATGCCGGTCGCTGCTGCTGTATCATCCATCCATCCCAGATGGAACCCCCGGTACTGGCTGCTGCTGTAGTTTATGCTAGAGACTCTTGCTCCCACTCCACTGGGGCTAGCCGTTGCAGCACCAGTCTTTCTGAGTGGCACCCAGACTCACACCTGCAGACTAACACCCTAACCATCAGGGGCTCTGAAGAAAACCAGTTGTAGATTCATTGTCAAGCCCCTCTGGGTTTTCTGTGTGCTGTGTGTTGTGTGCAGTGGGTTCACTAACATCCCTGCTTGCCTGATGAGCATAACATGAAGCAATCACTCAATCATTAAATAAGTGCTGTCCCACCAAGTGGTTTGATCAACAATTGCCCCTTTTCCAGCACATCTCTTCAAGATGGAATCAATTTTAGGGGTTCTGGCAGCAATAACCAATTTTCTCACTTTGCCAATCAGAGTTCCAGCATATCCCTCTTCCAGGCTATCTCTTATTGCTAGTTTTAGCATGTGCACAGCACAGTACATGTGATAAATAGGAGAGAGATGAAGCAGCTTCCACAAGATCATCTAATTCCAAAGGATCATTTTGCTGTTTATAGAAAATTTAGACTTGCTTTAAGAAGTACTTACCTTAATTCTACTTTCCTGGTCACTCTAGAGTCTCTAGCAGTTCTGAGATGATGGCAAGCATTTTTGTGTCTTTGTTTTTACTCTTATCTGTTGAGGAGGAGCTTCACTACTTATATCATGTAGCTGAAGTCCAGCACAGATTCATCTCAACTAAAAGTCTAGATTCTTTGATCAGGAATAGAAGAGACATTTATAGGACATTTCATAACTTTCCCAAATTCTTATAAAAAAAATATTCAGCACATTCTGCATTGAACTGCTGAACCCAATTTATCATAAATTTTAGGAGTCAGAGTCGGTCCATTTTATACCTACTCTGACTCTACCAAAATGGACACTGACTCTGAAGGGGGCTTTACACGCTACGATATCGTTAATGTTTTATCGTCGGGGTCACATTGTTAGTGACGCACATCCGGCGTCATAAATGATATCGCAGCGTGTGATACTTACCAGCGACCTTAAGCGACCTCAAAAATGGTGAAAATTATTTACCATGGAGAGGTCATCCCAAAACCAAAAATCGGTAATGGTTGATTATTGATGTGGTTCGTCGCTCCTGCGGCAGCACACATCGCTGTATGTGACACCGCAGGAGCGAGGAACGTCTCCTTACCTGCCGCCGGCCGCAATGCGGAAGGAAGAAGGTGGGCGGGATGTTACATCCCGCTCATCTCCGCCCCTCCGCTTTGATTGGCCGGCCGCTTAGTGACGTCGCGCTGACGTCGCTGTGATGCCGAACGTCCCTCCCCCTTGAGGGAGGGATTGTTCGGCAGTCACAGCGACTTCCCTGAGCAGGTAAGTGTGTGTGATGCTGCCGTAGCGATAATGTTCGCTGCGGCAGCGATCATACGAAATCGCATGCACGACGGGGGCGGGTGCTTTTGCGTACGATATCGCTAGCAATTGCTAGCAATATCGTAGCGTGTAAAGCCCCCTTGACTCCGTGATTCAGACTTCGAATCCACAACCTTGGTTAAAATATTGTCTTATTTCAGTGAAATCTTCAATCATTGTTAACTATTAACCTTTCTAAAAAGTAATTTCAGGCGCCTAATATCTCCATCCATGTAGTGTATCTGGCTGTAATCCATTTCATATGTGCCCGAGGCTGTTTCTACAGCATGTGTATCAATTTCTGCAAACACCATTCAGATGTATGACACAGAAATGGTTGCAAAACCTCTGGCAAGTGTAAATACAGCCTGATTCAGCTATGTTACCCATGGCAACCAATCATAAATTCGCCAATTTAAAACGTACAAGACCAAGTCTACTACACCAGTATTGTTTCTGTGGGCATGGCCCAAGTCCTCATTAGTACCAGTTGTTATACATTGCATGTCTGAATGAAGAAAGATTTGCTGTATTCAAGAAGATAATTGAGCCAGTAACGCAAAGTGGAGAGTATTCTGGATGCTATTAACACTTGCTTACTAAGTTCTTTATACAGAAGAGGGTTATATCTGCCGTATATGATTTGAATAACAGATCCTATACTGAATGTCAATTTCTAATATTCCCGTCAATGTTTATTTCTCTAAACAAGAGACGTGTGATATGTTTTCATGTAACATATCTTGAAAACCTTCTAATTGCTTTATCGTTTAGCCATATTTGTACTGTTATGCTTTTGTCGCGCCGTAGGGCAGCCAAGCTGCTCGTATACATGCGGTCCGTGGCTCGAGGGGTCCCGGACCCGGGGGTACCGTCAAACAGTTTTAAATGAAAAATAAAAATAAAAATAGTCCGACTACGTCACTTGCGGTTTGCGGCCAGGAATAGTTGGGCCGCCGCTGCGGGTTCCCACTGGTGATGATGGATGGGGCAGCGAGGATGGTGGAGCCCTACGCGAGCAGGGCTTTTCACCAGGGGTTGGTGAAGGGTTAACGTGGAAGTGCGTGGCAATGAAACAGTCCAGACAAAGACGGCAGTTTGATGGTTTTTACTCACTGGATTCACGCCCTGGGGACGTACTGGATCCGAACTGCATCCGTGTCCCTAATGGCTGTGCCTGCCGACCTGGTGCCACTCTCCACCTTTGCACTCGGGTGTATGTGGGTCGTCCCTAGCGTGGAGCATTTGTAGGTCCTCCTGGCATCTGGGTCCTGTCACAGGCAGCTTGGACAATTTAAGGGAATATGTCCCGATACCCTCTTTGCTGCTTATACCTCGGACGTTAGTGGTGACAGATGAGTCCTGAAAACCCACTCGCCTCCCAGCTTGGAGTCTTGAAGTCCTAGTCTGTTCTGGGATCTACACCCAGCGTGTGCAAAGTACTGAGAGCCCGGGATGTCCAGCCCACATGATCCCTCTGTTCTTGGAGCTTGCTCTCTCGCTCTGCAGCTACTTTCCTCCTCTGTATGGCTGATCTTTTTCCTCAGGTCTTTGCAGTGTCTTTACTACCACTCCGTCGACTTTCTTACTCCTCACTTTCCTTTCTAGTTCCTTCCACTTTCTCTCTGTTTCTCAAGAGTCTCTGGTCTGTCTTGACACCTTTATTACTACTCTTGTCCTCACAACCTACTACTTCCTCCTCCTAAACTCCACTCTCCGTCACTTTCTTTTTCTGACTGCTCACTAGCCACACTCCCTAGGTCACTTTCTCCTCCCCCAGGTCTGGTCTCTTCCTCCCAGTTGGCTGCCTGTTATCTAACAGTGCCCAGCCCTGTCATCTGGCTAGGTGAGGTTCCCAGCCAGGTACAGGGAGTGTAAATGTCCTGGTGTGCAAGTTTGTGTGTAGTGGCTGGCACAGTTATGTTGGACCTGGGTTGTTACCTTATTTTTGTGACACCTGGTTACCGCAGGGGCGTCACATTCCCCCTTGGTTAAATCCAGCATGTCCACCGGCTGTAATTCAAACAGGTCATACTGCAGTTTTTACATGCAAACATTTTCAAACATGTTCAAAACATTTCAATATTTCTTCCTTTGCGGGAGGCACATTTCTTATAATGTTGCAACATGGTTGCACCTTCCTTACCACCCAGAGTTTCTGGCACCACTGCTTAGGGGTTTCCTACCCAAAGTCCTTGGTGTTCTTTTGTTTCTGGATGAGCAACAAGGTGATAAAGTCCTGGGAGAGCGTCACCGGTTCCTGTGGTGACGGGGGTCCTGGCCTGCTCCGCCACGGACCCTTTCTGCGCCTGCCACTCTCCTGGGAACAGTCCTGTACAGCAGGCTGCAGGTTTTAACCAGGTTTAGCACACAATAGTGCAACTTTTTACATTGAAAGTTTGTGTCACTTCCAGTCCTGTGACTTAGGTCCGTGTTTACTGGTTAACTTTTTCAAGGCATTTCAAAGGTCAATGCATTTGGCAAATTATCAAAACATTCAAGGTATTAAAACGTTTTACTGTAACTTTTCACTCATTCAACTGGGGTAACTGAAAAACTGAAACAGGTTGGCAGTCTCTGTGTAACTGGGCACAGTTATCTTATTGTGGGGTTGCTGAAGGGTGTGCGACACCACATATATGACACCACATCCTGCTGGAAGACAATGATTCCAACAGCGCAAACACAACAGGCCTTGGTGTTCCGCCCAGCAGCTGGGGGCAATGGTGGTGCGGCTGGCCTCCTCTCGGCCTATGACGCTGGGTCAATCCTGAGAGGTTGGACGAACTGGTGCTCCGCATCCAGATCGGGGATGGGCTCTCTCTCTGGTCAGGGCAGCATGATCAGGGAGGTTTGCATTCTTACCTCTCGGCGTTGCTCCACATGCACGGCCCGACTCTCATGGGGCCCGCACCGTAGTCACCATCCTTCTCACTTCTGCTTTCCAGTCCATAACTAGTTGGAGGGATTACATTCACACCCGCACGCAGAATCGGCCCAGCTCCTTCTCCAGCCAGGCAACAGTGCCTGGCTCCAGGTCACCGGACTCCTGCTCCCCTGGGCAGACATCCTTCCCTTCTGGCACCCAGAAACGTCTTTTTAGCAGAGTTTGGGTGTCTCTGCCGTGGACTGTCCTCTTACATTCTGGATACTCCCAAGAGGCAGGGAGTTCAGGTTTTGAGCCCTTTTACTTTCTTTAGGCGCGGTTTTACAGTCCAAAAAATGGCGGCAACTTTAAATTTGGGCAGTAAAGTCCAAGAAGGCACGCTATCATCCATTTTGGCGGGTCTAGTCTGAATCCTGCCGACTATGCCAGTTTTTAAAAGTTGTCGCGCCCCAGGGCAGCCGAGCTGCTCTGATCCGGGCAGTCCATGGCTCGAGGGGTCCCGGACCCAGGGGCACCGTTGAACAGTTTTAAATGAAAAATAAAAATAAAGTCCGACTATGCCACTCGCGGTTTGCCACAAGGGATAGTAGAGCAGCCGCGGCAGGTTCCCACTGGGGATGATGGATGGGGGCAGCGTGGACAGTGGAGCCCTCCACGAGCAGGGCTTTTTCCCAGGGGTTGGTGAAGAGTTAATGTGGAGGCGTGCGGCAATGAAACAGTCCAGACAAAGAGGGCAGTTTGATGTTTTTTACTCACTGGATTCACGCCCTGGGGACAAACTGGATCCCAGGTGCGCCCGTGTCCCTGATGTCTGTGCCTGCTGACCTGGTTCCACTCTCCACCTTTGCACTCAGGTGTATGTGGGTCCTTCCGGGCGTTGAGCACTTGGAGGTCCTCCTGGTGTCTGGGTCCTGCAGCAGGCAGGTTGGACTAGTTAAGGGGATATGTCCCGATCTCCTCTTTGCTGCTTATGCCTGGGACGTTAGAGGTGACAGATGAGTCCTGAAAATCCACTCGCCTGGCAGTGTCAACAAATGGCTTGAAGTCCTGGTCTGTTCTGGGATCTGCACCCCGTGCGTGCAAAGTACTGCGAGCCCTGGATGTCCAGCCGACAGGATCCCTCTGTTCTTGGAGCTTACGCTCTCGCTCTGCAGCTACTTTCCTCCTGTGAATGGCTGATCTTTTTCCTCAGCTCTTTGCAGTGTCTTTACTACCACTCCGCCGACTTTCTTACTCCTCACTTTCCTTTCTAGTTCCTTCCACTTTCTCTCTGTGTCTCAAGAATCTCTGGTCTATCTTGACACCTTTATTACTACTCCTCTCCTCACAACCTACTATTTCCTCCTCCTAAACTCCACTCTCCTTCACTTCCTTTCTCTGACTGCTCACTAGCCACACTCTCCAGGTCACTTTCTCCTCCCCCAGGTCGCTTCCTCACAGTTGGCTGGCTGTTATCTAACAGTGCCCAGCCCTATCATCTGGCTAGGTGAGGCTTCCAGCCAGGTACAGCGAGTGTAAATGTCCTGGTGTGCTAGTGTGTGTGTAGTGGGTGGCACAGTTATGTTGGACCTGGGCTGTTACCTTCTTTTTGTGACACCTGGTTACCTCAGGGGCGTCACACTTTCTTGCATGCGTACGTTTTTCTAATTTGGGTCAAATAAATGCAATAGGATTGGGTCAAGTATAAATGGCACCTATACAACAGGGTTATATGACAACATGATATTTAATATTATATATTCATTTGCAGATTTGATACACTGTATTCTGCCCTTAATCCACTGTAACATCCATGCTGTTGGCCATTTAATGTAGGCTAATGTTATACTATATTACATGGTACTCAGGAGCAAAGCTAAGGTGCATATACACATTGCATTATGGCCTGCAGTTATAGTCCCTGGGTCATTAAAGGGTTATTTCCATCTCCAAGACCCTATCCTAATATGTAATCGGTGTATCAATAATAATGTCAGAAAATACCTCCAATTAGAAATGTAGCATAGTTCTCCTGATATAGCCATGTCTCTTACATCATGTGCAGGACATTGCAGGACTTTTGGTATCCATGGTTATGAAAATGGTGACCGTTAGTTAGATGCTTGTGCCCATAACCATAGATACCTAATCTGCAATGCTGTGAACATGAGGTAAGAGACATACCTATTAAAGAGAACTATAATACATTTCTAATTGGAGGCATTTGCTAATATTATTAATACTAGAACTACTGGACTCGTGACACCTATATAGAAATACATGGTGCAAAGTAGTCAAAA
The DNA here is from genome assembly GCF_048569485.1 of Anomaloglossus baeobatrachus. Classification (NCBI taxonomy): domain Eukaryota; kingdom Metazoa; phylum Chordata; class Amphibia; order Anura; family Aromobatidae; genus Anomaloglossus; species Anomaloglossus baeobatrachus. The sequence goes on from NC_134353.1 coordinate 514,466,524, forward strand.
TGACTACCTCAGTAGTTCTAGTGTTAAAGGGAACCTGTCAGGTCCTGTATGCACCCAGAATCACGAGCAGTTCTGGGTGTATATTGCTAATCCCTGCCTAACCGTCCCTGTATACACTAGCATAGATAAAGAGATCTTTAGAAAAAGTATTTCTAAAGATCTTTTACCATATGCTAATGAGCGAGGGGCGTTAGTTCCTCAGCCAGTCACCCCATTAGCATGTTAGTACACCCCTGTGGGTGTACTAACATGCTAATGAATGCGCAGCGTCAGAGGATGATCTCGCTCACCTCTTCGCCGCCATCGCCGCCCGACACTGGATTTCAGCTCGGTGCGCATGACCCCGAACTTTGGGTAATGCGCACTATGGAGTGTAGAGCATACCCATGTAGAGCGTATCAGCAACTGCTTCAATATAGCACAGGAAGAGAAAACCAGCGTTGTTATTAGCAGATCCTATAATATCCTAACTCTTATATGAATATTTATGTACCATTACACTGACCCTGCAAATTACTATATGTTCATTTTACAGCAATAATTAAGAGGTAGTACATTGATGGCCTATCCGATGTCTGATCGGTCATGTCCGATATCCGCACCGATCAGCTGTTCTTTGTTCTGGTGCCGGTGCAGACAGTCGGAAATGCTTAGTTGCACATTGTACAGCCATTCACACATGGAGTTTATAATAATTACACGAGACATCACAGGTCCATAATCATCTACTGTATTTCTTAATACATGCAGTTTTTATGGTGAAATCTAGGGACAGATCTGGTTTAGTGTTTCCTTATGAGCTAAAAAGTCATTAAATTATTGCAATTCTTACCTGTTATAAATGTTGTGATTGTCTGAAATCATCAACAGAAAAGAAGGTAATAAAATGAATCTTAAAGGGGTTGTCTCAAGGTGAAGCTTCCGGGTTTGCCAAGGGCGGTGCACTCAAGTCAGAGAAACCTGCATGGTCCACAGCCTCAGAGAACTCAAGCTAGCTGTAAAGCTTAAAGCTTGGCTCAGTTTGCTCTCTCTTCACCTAGGTAACCGACCATGCTGGGACCTTAGGATAGCCAGTTACCTAGGCAACAAACTGTATATTATTAAATATAAAAAAAATTCTCCATTCATGACAAAAGAATTTTTAAATGGTTATTTCCAATTTTGCCTGCAATTGTACTCATTTATCAACTAGAAACCAATTAACGTTAGAGGCAAATTTAATATCTGACTTCTCTTTCAATTAGTAATTGCTTGGAACAGTCGAGAATTGACCGGCTATAAAGGTTACAAGGACTTTGGCCTTTTCTTCTGTTCATCACATTAGGAGAACACAATAAATATCAAAGTGAAGCTATCAGTCATTCCATGTTGATAGCCAATATCATAGCCCATCCCCCAGTAACATCTATTAAATGAGCCCACCATGAAATACTATTCACACTAGAAGTAAATATGTAATGGGGAGCATCAGGATCAGCTCAGGTAATGGACATGTCATTTCATGGTAGCCCTAGCCATCCATAGTAGGGTAATACATGTTGAAAAATGACATTTCCTCTGCGGGGGTTCATTAGTTTGTATTTGCCATTGACCTTTCCCATTACTTTCAATTACATTGTGGCAGTAAATTACAAGTCTATTTTATATCCTTCTGCTCTTTTGATTTCTAATATAAAGACATAAAAGTTGCTTAGCGGAGGAAGACGAGGGGCATCAGTGTTTGAATGATGACACTATCTTTGGTTCTTCTTGTCCGACTGTGTCTTCTCTGCTATATATTTTAGTAACATTTTCCATCCTATTTTAGCAGATTGAGCTGATGCAGTGCTCTACTATATACCTTCAAGCAATTGTATGAAATATGGACAGAGAAACAGATTTCTTCTAAATTGTATAACTGCTGTAATCTTTGCATTACGCTAATTTGTTTTTATATCATCTGTCATATTAAATAGGTCCATCTGGCTATGTAACAAATATACCGCTGTAGCTCATGGGACATTGATTCTGGAAAAAAAAAGAGTGTGGATGTGTGTATAGAGTAGGGATTGGTGCTGATGCGTGGGCATTGCTCTCTCACGGCTGCTTAATCATTTCTACATGGCTACTCAGCCCCATACGTGGCAAGCTGGAATATCCTCTGTGTATCATACCTTCCTATCATAGATAGCAGTGAGCTTTTTAGCTACTTGTTCTACATTAGCTTTTCAATGCCCCATTATTTGCCATTTCTATGAAAATTCTCATCTTAGACAATTATGTCCTTGGGATATACCATATATGTAATATATGTTGGTCTTATCTTTGGGACCAGTATCTATATTGAGAAGAGAGTCCCTCAACTTCTGTATCATATGATTAAACCTTCTAACTGCATCCAGGTAGACATCCATGCATGGGCTCGCCATTCAGCATTCAATTTTATGGGACAAGGTAAATTAATTGCATATTGGCACTAAATCCATTGAAATCAATCAATAGGTGGCAGTTGTGCACTATCTACAGTATATGCAGCCACTATTCAGTCAATGGAGCTGTGCTGTGCACCTCCGCTACTGTACAGTTTCAGCTACCAGCGGTATCATCGACGGCCATGCTAAACTCATTGTGTGTGTCCTCGTTAGATCATAGGTTACTTAGATTTAGGCCTGGCAAGTACCAGTGTGGGAGACTGGCTGGGAATCCCGGATTCCGTCGACTCAGTTGATGGCCATGCTTAACTCAGAAGACTGGGGAAAAAGAAGCGCAATAGGGTCTTACCCCAATAAATACGGGGTTTAGGAATGAGCAGTACTACTCACCAATAGGGGTTGTGACAGTCACAACTCCTGTAAAGGCATGTAACTCCAGGTCACGGCAGCAGTCCTCACGGTGGCTGATAACAGAAAGTAGTAGAGATGGGTTTTCCAAGCCGCGTCAATGACCAAATGATCATGGAAGTTTAAGATTAATGTTGCTTAATTTCATGCACAGGTCAACGCGTTTCAGGAGACTCAGAGATTTGATGTTCTTTTGCCTGATTGTCCTGAGGAAGGGAGCTGAGTCTCCTGAAACACGTTGACCTGTGCATGAAATAAAGCAACATTAATCTTAAACTTCCATGATCATTTGGTCATTGGCGCGGCATGGAAAACCCATCTCAATGGATTGCAGACATTACTTAGTTTGAGGCCTGGAAAGTACCAGTGTGTGGCAAGTACCAGTGTGGGAGACGGACTGGGAATACTCGATTCTCTCTACGGCCATGCGGGAACAGCCGATTGTCAGGGGTGCTGTATGTTGCACTCCCAGTGATCAGACATTGATGACCTATTCTAAGAACATGCTTGACAAAGACCAACAGGTCAAAAAGTTGCTACTATTTATCACATCTGATGGAATAAACAAGGTTTTAATTTCATCCATTGGGACGCTGTCATCCTTGGCTATGCTATTCTAAGAATTGGTCAAAGTCCTGGACAATCCCTTTATTTACTGTCCTGCTTCCTGCTAGCCTTTATTCATGTAAAAAAATGGTCATTATACGTGCAGGAATCTTAGGATTCACAGAAGAAAAAGATAGAGGTCCTCCACATGTTATTCCCCAGTCCTTTCTGAGTGGGGCTGAAGTAGTAGGAATGAATGGTGGCACTGGAGAAAAGAGTGACTTGCACCAGTCAGTCTGTCATCCTCACTACAGCCTGGCAGCTAGTGCCTTGACTAACTGCACAAGTTGCACATAAACAGGAACGACTAAGACCTGATATGTCTAGCAGGGGCTTACTCCGCTCTACTTTGTGTCCATGTGTAAGGCCTGTTTCAGACGTCAGTGATTCTGGTATGTATGTGACAGTTTTTATACGTACCAGAATCACTGACATACGCAAACCCATTATAATCATTAGGTCTACGTACACATCAGTGATTTTTCACTGACCATGTCTCCGTGTGGCGTACACGCGTGTCCATGATTGCCGCATGGAGACATGTCCATTTTTTGTTGGCATCACTGATGTCCCACAGACCACACTATGGTGTGATATGTGAAACACGTACCAGAAAAAAACGTATATTGAAAATAAAAAACATTTTCAACTCACCTTCTCCAGCCACGCTGTGTTCGGCAGCTACTCTCTGCTTCTTCCTGGCCGGCTCATTATGGCATGGATATTCATTTATGCAGCCAGAGCTGACCCGGAAGTAGCTGCAGAGGTGAGAGACAGTGGCGGCCGGATGCAGCAGAGTCGGAGATTCAGCACCATGGATAGCAGGAGCGGGGACAGATGAGTATACGTCCATGTGCAAGTACGGATAATGGGTAACATATCATGGATTGCACATGGACAACCCACGTGTGCCATGAATCATGGAACATGGAGGGACATTTGCGTTTTTTACACATCAGTGAAAAATGTCTGTTTTTCACTGATGTGTGAAACAGACCTAAGGAAGGTTCAGGGGGAATCGATGGCTGAATGATCAACTTAATGTCTGCTACATGTACAAGAGGAAGAAGAACTGCAGATTTTTCAATGAGAAAATATGAATGTTTTACAGTAATTGTAATGTAGATGACATTTGATCCAATCTCATATAGTAGATGCTGACATTTTCTGCACATTAAAATGGTACAGGCTTTTTCATCTAAAACATGACAATTCTTTTTGCAGATTTCCATTATGAATTATTTACATTTTATATGCTTTAAAATTATTTATTTTATTTACGTCAAAGTCACAGCTCTATAATAGGCGATGTAAGGCGGGCTTTGCACGTTGCGACATCGCAAGCCGATGCTACGATGTCGCACGCGATAGTCCCCGCCCCCGTCGCAGGTACAATGTCTTGTGAAAGCTGGCGTAGCGAAAATTATCGCTTCGCCGGCTTCACATGTACTCACCTGCCCTGCGACCGTCGCTCTGGCCGGCGACCCGCCTCCTTATTAAGGGGGCGGGTCGTGCGGCGTCACTGCGACGTCACACGGCAGGCGGCCAATAGGAGCGGAGGGGCGGAGATGAGCAGGATGTAAACATCCCGCCCACCTCCTTCCTTCCGCATAACCTACGGAAGCCGCGATGATGCCGGTAGGAGATGTTCCTCGCTCCTGCGACTTCACACACAGCGATGTGTGCTGCCGCAGGAGCGAGGAACAACATCGGACCGTCGCATCAGCGTAATTATGGATTACGCCGACGCTGCACCGATGATACGATTACGACGCTTTTGCGCTTGTTATTCGTATCATCGAGCCTTTACACACTACGATGTCGCATGCGATGCCGGAAGTACGTCATTTTCAATTTGACCCTATCGACATCGCACCTGCGATGTCGTAGTGTGCAAAGCCCGCCTAAGTCACAGACAAGTTGCACAGATTTTTGTTGGGTGACTTCTGAGAGGTACTGTCATGTGACACTGCAGCCTTAGACCTGTTTCACACATCAGTGAAAAACACAGACGTTTTTTACTGACGTGTTCAACACGCATATATCCCTCCGCGTTTGGTGATTCACAGCACACATGAGTTGTCCATGTGCAATCCATGATCCATGCTCCGTGATACATGATTGCACATGGACATAAACTCACCTGTCCCCGCTCCTGCTGTACGTGGTGCTGAAGAGTCCCACAGTGCAGCATCCGGCCACCGCTGTCTCTCACTTTTGCAGCTACTTCTGGGTCGGCTGTGGCTGCATACATGAATATGCATGCCATAATGAGCCGGCCAGGAAGCAGCAGAGAGCAGAGGCAGAACACATTGTTGCTGGAGAAGATGAGTTAAAAATGTTTGTTATTTTCAATGTACGTTTTTTTCTGGTACTTGTTTCACGGACCACACCATAGTGTGGTCCATGGGACATCAGTGATAACAGAAAAAAACGGACATGTCTTCGTGCGGCAATCACGAAAACATGTGTACGCCGCACGGAGACATGGTCAATGAAAAATCACTGATGTGTGAGCAGACCCATTGATTATAATTGGTCTGCGTATGTCCATGATTCTGGTACGTATAAAAACTAGCCCAGATGAACCAGAATCACTGACGTCTGAAACAGGCCTTAGGGTAAGCACTAAATGTGTAAAGTTACTTTTCTTGGCCCTATTCATTGCAACTTTTTCTCTAGTCTTTGGTGTTTTTCATCTGTTTTTTATTTACTACAAGACGTTTTACTCGGGTTCCACCTTTCTCATTATGGGTGAGTGCAGCACAGGGACTTTGTGTATGGTATTATGATACATTTTTTGACTAAGACTTGTCTCTGCTAGAATTTTGGTGTGGTCAATGGTCTGACTCTCTGGATACTGGACCCTTCATGTATGCTGATCCCTCTTGGTACACACTATAAATAGGTGTGTGCAGTTTGGACCAATGATGTTTATTTGGGCCCAGTGTCCATGGTTTCCTCTGGCCATGTCCCTCCTATCACTTGGTGATTCTGCCTCCCAATGAAGGGTGGATTCCTGGCTTTTTTGTGTCAGTGACATCTCCTTGCTGTAGCCTGATCTTTGTGTAATGCTGTTGTTATTTTGTCATGTCACTTTTTTGCTATTTATTATATTAATAAAACATTTGTCATATTTTTGCAAAAAAGCAGTAAGTGTTGTTATTTTGTATTGGTCATTCTATGACCTTGTGACTACTATTCCCATAGTCCTCTTGTCTTCACAAGACAAAAGAAAAGTAATTTTAAAAAAATAACAAATGATGAAACCATACCCTTCATTGACTTTTTTGAATCAAATGCCTAAAACTGACGCACATGGTTCATAAATTGTGCGGTTAAACAAACATATTCTTTGAGTACGCCTTTGCTCCTTTTTTTGTCTAGCTTTTGGTGTTTTTTGACTGTTTCCCATTTGTACCTTATTCTTCTTTTTAGTTACACTTTTTTAAACTTTTTTTTACATGTGGTCACTTGTGTTCTTTATGTTTGTCTATGTGGAAAGAGTTTGGGTTCTCCAATTAAAACTTTTTAAAACTTTACTACATTTTTGCGCAAATCAACCGTAGCCCCCAATTTTGTGTGCCATAAATTGTTGTGCAAATTGTTCCACATCTTAGTGGAACGTGGCACTTTTAATGCTATAAAGCCATAAAAATGGTTAAAGACAAAAATAAAGAGAATTTTTGATTTTGCACTCCATGTGCTCCATTTTGAAGAATACTGGATTGCATAAGTGTAAAACTGTAATGATTTTCCTGAATCAGTTGAAAACATCTGAAAACCCCAACCACGTCTACAACATAAAAAAACAAGTGTGCATACATAGACAATAGACCTAAGGAAAAGGGTAGAAATAAAAAACAGGCAAAAAAGACCACCATAAACTAGACAAAAAATAGGGCACAAATAAAACACTGTTTGGAACCTTAGAAATATATTTCTCATTTCCATTTGTATAATTCTTCTAGTGGAGTCCCCTAAGGAAAACCCCACATGTGCCTGTATTTTTCACGTTTCCCATCCCCCATGTCATTTTTGATTGTTTGCTGTCAGGAGCAAATCTATGTATCTGCTTAAAATAGACTCACCACTTCAGTATATCTCACTGCCAGCTTACATTTCAAGTCAGTTTATAAGCAATTCATTTATCTAATAGAATAATTGAATTTCTTAGAAAACATAATCTAGCTAACAGACTGAAACCTCCCTGAGGTTTTGGTGTTTACGAAACTGAACAAAGGATGAAGAGAACACGTTTAGAGCTTTGTTTTTACAAATTGAGATGTTCTTCTCTGCAGGAAGCATAGACGAGTCTTCTTTAAATGTTAAGCAACGCAAATCTGACTTTCATGGCAGATAATGCTCTCTAAATTGCAAAACAACGCACGTACATACATTATAATGGTTTCTAAGCAGAAGCACTTAACAGCAAGGGCAAGATAACTTTTTGGAGTAAATAAATCTCTTCTTCATGATAATCAGCACATGCTGCACCAATAAAATATTCTGTAAATTATATTAAGATGTATTTTTTTATTTATACACTTTTTATTATCTATTGGCAGCCTCCAATATAAACATGTTGAGTACAGCATACACTAATGAGGGCTACCAAAAACTTAAACCACTACCTATTATGTTTATGCTATACTGTCTGATGGTATTTAAGACCCTTTTCATAAATTCTATGATATATATATATATATATATATATATATATAGTATATATATATACTGTATATACACACGGTATATATATATATATATATATATATATATATATAAAAAAATAAATATATATACGTATATAGGTGCTGTTAGTACGGAGTTTGTCCACTTTTGAAGACAAAACAGTTTCTATTTTTCTACTAAGGCTTTCTTCAAGAATTTATAGTGTTTGTGTGAATTGTTGCTGATTCATCCATAGGAGGATATGTGAGGTCAGACACTAATAATGATGGAGAGGGCCTGGCTCGTAATCTCTGTTGTAGTTCATCCCAAAGGTTTTTGCTAGGGTTAAGGTCAAAGCTCAAGTTCTTCCTCATCAAATTTACCCATCCATGGCGTTATGAACCTTGCTTTGTTCACTAGGTCTGTCTTACTGATATAGAAAAGGGCCTTCGCAAAACTATTCTGACAAAATTGTAAGCATAAAATGTCTTGGCTTGCTGAAGCATTAAGATTTCCCTTCACTGGAAGTAAGGGGTCTAGTCCAAGCCCTGAAAACATATTATTGTCTCTCCTTCACCAAACATTTCACTTGGCACAATACAGTCAGCAGGTAATAATCTCCTGGCATTTGCCAAGTCCAACCTCATCCCATGCAATGAAGCTATCAGTTTTTGTGTTGGTGACAGAGGAGGTGTGTAGCTCTGCAGCTATTAAATCAGCAGAGCATTGGTGACTTTTAGATACTACATGTCTCATCACTCACCTACCCTTTTCTGTGACTTTAAAGGCCCAGTCACACGCAGCGACATCGCTAGCAATCTCGTTAGCGATGTGACATGCCCAGATCGTTGTTGCGATTTGCCGAGACCGCACATAGGTCGTTTGGTAGCGGTCACACGTACACATCTCACATCGGTCCCTGCCATTCCTGTCTTTGCTTCTGATACTGGCAGCTGCCCCAATGTTGTTGCAGGTGACAATAACTATTTAAGCTCCTGAAAATCTGTTGTCCACTGCCAGTTATAACTGAACTAGCTTCAGTGAATTGCTGCCTGCCATGCTCTTGTTTTTACACTAGTTATTCCAGATCCTGACCTCAGTTTGTTTACTCACTACTCTCTGGCCTTATGATTTTGTCCCTACAGGTATCTCCTGGCTCTGTCCCTGCTTCAGACCATTTGTTCTGCTAACCTCTATCATTGGGCAGCAGCTGCTCCGACCACTGAACTAGGGACCTTTGTTTAAGATCATATCCCTTTAAAGGGTGAAGGCCAGCACTCCTCTGGGGCCTAAAAGTCTAAGCAGCCAGCCTTTTAGAGCTGCCATTAGATCACTTGCAGTGCCCCCATAACAGCATACCTATTGCAGTTTGACTCTTGAATTCAGGGAGCTTTTTAGAATTAACCATTTTTATACAAATGGTAATAAAGGCAGACTGCATGGCTAGGTGCTGGATATTATAGACCTGTGGCAAGAGTCCCAATACTTTTGTCCATATAGTGTATCTTGCACTCCTGTGGGCTAATATTTTTTGTTATTATCATTATTATTATTTATTTATAGAGCACCATTGATACCATGGTGATGTACATAAGAAGAAGTTACATACGAAACACAGATATAAATAACAGTAGACAGACTGGTACAGAGGGACCTGCCCTTGCAGGCTTACATTCTTCAGAATAATAGAGAGAAGACAGTGGGTGGGGGGCTGCGGCAGCTCTAGTGATAAGGTGGCAGTGGGGTCATTGCAGGCTGTAAGCTTTCTTGAAGAGATGGTGTGATGGTGGGATATGGGGGAAGGTGTATCATGTGCAGATTCGTATTTTAAGCTTGGTTCACTGTCCATTATTTGTACTGCTTGTGTGTAAATTGTATTGTCTGTAGGTAATCACCCCCTGTAATGTTCCTAAGTTTGGGGGAAGGGGCCTGGGATCCACCCAACCTCTTTCCTTACCTGGGAGATTCAGGCAGTCTGTTTGAGAACTTGAAGAGTGAAGAAAGAAGAGTGAACCTCTGAGGGAAAAGATGCGGCTCCACACAGAGACCTGGACATTTATCGCTTATTGTATTATATTCATATTTCTGGACTAATTTTACTGTCTGTGTGCTGGGTTATCTTATGGACCATTTGATTTGCATGGAATAAATATGCATTGGTTTGCTCACTCACCTCTCGCTCTGTTGATTGTGTGATATGGGAGAAGAACCCCGTCACAACTGGTGGCAGCGGTGGGATCAACAGAGCACAGTTTAATGGAGATCAACCCACAGAGTGAGTACAGAAACTGGACTGCATCCAGTTTAAAAGAGACAGCCAGAGATCTGGGCCTGAGCTACCAGGGACTGAGTAAAGAAGCCTTAATTTATCTACTGGTGGGTGCAAGCCACCTCCTCCCAGATGTCTGACGGACAAACACTGGGGACGAGGATCCCTGCCCCAAAAAAAACAGTGGGTGGTGTGGTTCAAAGAAGAGATGGCAGCTCTTGGCCCCGGTGTATCTCAGGAATATAAGGAGCAGGCTGCTCGCCGAGCACAGAGGAGACAAGAAGCAATAGAGTCCGACAGAGGGAGTAATGTGAGTTGGAGTGTAAACCTAGCGATCCAGGAGCCTATGTGGATCATCCGGGCAGACTTTAAGCCATTTGATGAGGCTTCCAGAGATGTGGAAGGCTTCTTCAAGGACTTAGAGCAACAGTGTGCTGTGATGGAGTTGCCCCACTCTGGCTGGATGCGTTTATTAGTGGGACTCCTGAATGGAAGCCTGGCAGAGGCTTATCGCACCATTGACTCACAGCAGAACCGGGATTACAACATTGTAAAGCGGACTATCCTGGATTACTATGCCCTCACTCTAGACTCCCATAGGACACAGTTCCGAGATCTCCCATGCACCACGGAGGGATTGTTTAGGATGTATGCCCATAAGATGTCCCAGGCATGTCGGAGATGGCTGCAAGTAGAAGACGCCTTCACTGTGGAAGACATTATACAGGTATTTCTTATAGAACAATTTCTTTACTAGTGTCCTTTAGAAATACGGGAATGGGTCAAAGAGCGCATGCCGTGCACCTTGGATAGAGCTGCAGCCCTGGCTGATGAGGCCCTTACTATCCGACCGCAATGGAGGAGGATTATGGACAATAAACCACAGTCTGATCCTTCTGTGCCTAGGCCCTCTCCAGTTATATCTGCCCCTCCACCCAGCTGCAGGCCGATGACATCCACGTCTCACAATTCTGGGCCCCAACAGTTCCGACCACGTCCTGGGGGAATCACAGAGAGGAGATGTTATGGGTGCAGGCAACCCGGACACCTGCAATCCTGTTGTCCCGCAAGGATATGGAGGGACCCCCACGCACCTCCATCTTGTCCGGTGCATTTTTGTGCATTCCATGCCGCCTGAGGAAAAGTTACCACCACCTCCACCAGAGTGTACCGCTGACCCCTGCACTATAGATGCCTCTGTTGGAGTGTATGGCCTCTGGCCTTTGTCACCAGGTTCTCCTACTGCCGTCTCCAGAATGCACATTGGAAGGAGTACGATGCAGAGGAGATGTTATCAATGTGGACAACCTGGGCATTTGCAAAACACTTGCCCTGCTGGTCGATTGAGGAATCACCTTGCACCATATCGACCCGTTCATTCTCTACAGCCAGACTACTATCAAAGTAAGCACTTACAGGAGGTTGTGCTGGATGGACAGAGAGTCATTGGATTTCGTGACTCCGGGGCATTTCTCACTATAGCTAATCCCCGAGTGGTTCAGCGAGAGGCGATACATCATGGACCAGGGATTGTTATTGAATTGGCTGGAGGACAAAGGAGGAATATCCCAAAGGCGACTGTAGATCTGGACTTTGGCTTTGGAGTCAAGCAATGTGTGGTTGGGGTGATGAGTGGCCTGCCTGCAGATATTCTCATAGGAAATGATGTGGGAAATCTACAATGCCGATTTGTGGGTGCAAGAAACACAGTTTGAGTGAAAAAGGACACAAAGAGAAGCTTGTCCTTCTAACCCTACCGCTGTACAAGGGACTATCTACAGCTTCTCCATCCAATACAAGCGTGGAAGCCAACACCAGAATGCTGATGGACTGTCCTCCCAAGAAGAACCATAGACTATCCACAGCTGAGCAACATGGACTTAAGTGAGATGGCCAGAGGTCTGTGTAGACCTCATGGCATACTCACTTATTCAGAAGGAGGGAGAGGTTGTGATGGTGGGATATGGGGGGAGTGTCATGTGCAGATTCATATTTTAAGCTTGGTTCACTGTCCATTATTTGCACTGCTTGTGTGTACATTGTATTGTCTATAAGTAATCACGCCCTGTATTGTTCCTGTTCTTAAGTTTGGGGGAAAGGGCCTGGGATCCACCCAACCTCTTTGCTTACCTGGGAGATTCAAGCAGTCTGTTTGAGAACTTGAAGAGAGAGGGAAGAAGATTGAACCTCTGAGGGAAAAGCTGTGGCTCCACACAGAGACCTGGACATTTATCGCTTATTGGATTATATTCATATTTCTGGACTAATTTTAGCGTCTGTGTGGTGAATTATCTTATGGACTATTTGATTTGCATGGAATAAATATCCGTTGGATTGCTTACTCATCTCTCACTCTGTTCATTGTGTGATATTGGAGAAGAACCCCGTCACAGATGGGTTTTTGAGTTTCCTTTGAAGCTTTGGAGTGTAGCAAATAATCAAAGGTGTTAGAGCACATTATTCCAGAGGATGGGGAATAGTCAGGAGAAGTCTTGAAGGTGGTTAGATGAGGAACAACTAAGTGTGGAGGAGAGAAGGAGGTCTTGGGAGAACCAGAGATTATGTTTTAGAGTATATCAGGAGATTAGTTCAGATATACACAGAGGATACAGATTATAGATGGACTTTTAGGTCAGTGTTAGTACTTTGAATTTGATATGCAGGGGAAATTGGAGCAAACAAAAGGATTTGCAGAGGGGATAAGTGGTGGAGTACAAAGGAGAGAAGTGGATTAGTCAGGCAGCAGAGTAAAGGATGGACTAGAGAAGTGCAAGAGAATTAGCAAGGTGGCCATAGAGGAGGATGTTTCAGTAGTCAAAGCAGGAGATGATGAGGGCATGCACTATCATTTTCGTTGGGGTTGAGGAAAGGACAGATTCTGTAAATATTTTCAAGTTGGAGGCGGCAGGAGGTGATGATAGCTTTCATATTCAGTTTGAAGGACAAGGCAAAATCAAGGGTTACTCTGAAGCAACTGACTTTGGGTACTGGAGAAAGCATTGCATCGTTAATTTTAATGGGTAGAGGAGGTAGGAAAGATAGGTGAGATGAGGAAAGATGATGAGTTCAGTTTTGTCCACATTAAACTTTAACAAGCCAGAGGAGAAGGATGATATGGCAAATAGACACTCTGGGAATCTTGACAGTGGGGATGTGTCTGGGTCAAAGAGGTAGATCTGAGTGTCATCAGTGTATAGATGGTACTGGAAGCCATGGGACTTTATTAGTTGTCCCAGGCCAAAACAATGCCTTGAGAGGTACAAATAGAGAGAGGGCGGGATGAGGAGGTAGGATGCGAGTGGGAAGCACAAAAAGTGAGGTTGAAAAGATTTCAGGAGATCAAAGAGAATTCAAAGTTTCTAACACCAAGGGAAGAGAAGATATGTGGTAGGAGGGAGTAGTCAACAGTGTTGAAGGCAGAAGATAAGTCTAGAAGGAGGAGTTTAGAGAGGGGATGTTATGAGGTTTGATAAGGAGAAGAGGCAGGTGAAGATAAGGTTTAATGTATGTCCGTTTGTATGAGTGGCTGCAGAGGACCACTGAGTACACTGAGTAAGACCAAAGGATGAAGCATGAGACAGGAGTTTAAAGACTGCTGAGTGGCGGGTGTCAGTGGGGATGTTGAAGCCACCTATGATGATGGTGGGAATGTTAGAAGGGAGAAAGTTTAGAAGACAGGTGGACAATTGGTCAATAAAGGCAGAAGCAGGGCCTAGGGGTCGGTACATGATGGCCACTTGGAGGCTAGAGGAAGAATAAATACAGACAGAACGCACTTCAGTGAAAGAGAGGATATAGATGGTATTGAGTTAGAGCTGCAGTTATTAGAATGGAGAATATCCACTACTCTACCCTGTCTATTGCCACAGTGAGGAGTGTGGGTGAAGTGAAGGTCACCGTAACAAAGTGCAACAGGGGAAGCCATATCGGAGGGTGTCAGCCATGTTTTGGTGAGGCACAAGAATGATAGATTGCAAGAGATAAAGAGATCATGGATGATATGCAGTTTATTGCAGACAGAATGGGCAGTTTTAAGTACTCCAGAGAGCGGGAGAGGTGAAGTGGGCATCAAGAAAATAAACTTTATGTTGGAGAGATTGCAGTAGTTTTTAATAGGGGGGGACAAAAGATAGGAGTGTGTAGAAGCAGAGAGTAGGTAGGAGAAGGAGAGTGGCCGCCATGTTTTGTGTTTTGATAGGAGAGTTCTGAGGTTTAGGAGCAGGTCAGCAGATGAGATCTGTCAGGGCCGGGAAGGCTGGTAGGCCCAGGAGGTGGATCCACTGGACCTTGCACCCCACCGGAGGGCAGGGTACACGGCAGCCGGAGCACTGGCGTGGCAGGGACAAGTATAAGCAGGTCACCAGAGTCACAGAGTTCTTTAGGACAGTAAAGTAAACAGGCACAGGTACCAGGGAGCAAGGACAATAAGTCAGCAGGACACGGCACCAGGGGACCTGAACACCTAGCTCATAAGACTATGCTACAAGACACGTTGATCAGGCCCCGCCCACATGGAAAGGCAAGTCTTATATACCCATCACAGCCCTATGTCATTTCCTGCTTCAGGTGTGCTGGGCCTATAAGACCAGGAGAGTGGGCGCGGCCTGGTCCTATACAGAACCATGTGGCTAAGACTCAGAGTCAGACTCCTGAGACCAGGAACAGGACTCAGGGGAGCAAGAGCGGGAGCGGCAGCCATGACTGGTGGACACATGGACTGGATCAGTGGGTAAGGAGTGGTGCTGGGACACGGGGAGCATGACAGTACCCCCCCTCTATGCCTCCCCCTCCTTGCACAGTACCCCAGGGGCACCCCGGATCGAGTCACCGGACCAGGACCCAACGCAAAGGCGGGGAAGGACCGCTGACCCCGTACCGCCTTCTTGGCAGCACGACGCTTAGCCGATCTACCAGCAGTGGCAACGGGGGCAACGGGAAGCGGGGGGAAGACAGAAGCAGGAGTGGGGTCGTGGACGACCGGACCGGGCGTCTCGGACCGGGTACAGGACAGTGTCTCATCCTCGGTAGCCGGTGGCATCAAAGTCTCAATTGTCAGGGACGGTGGAACGACGCTGGAGTGCGTCGTCTCCTCTGGTTCCGGTGGCACCACAGGCACAAGTGACAGGAGTTGTGGTACGGCACTGGACTGCGTCGTCACCTCTTCAGGGGTCGGTGGTTCCAATGGTTCAGGTGACAGGGACTGAGGAACAGGCTGTAGGCAGTGGTCATGACACAAGGGTCCCAAGCGGGAAATAGCGCCAGAGCGCCAACTCATGGCAGGGTCATGGAGTTGAAGCCAGGGCAGATCCAGCAGGAGCTCAGGAGCCATTCTTGGGATGGCATAGAAGGCTATAGTCTCTGTATGCGAAGCGCCAACCTGGAGGTTCACGGGTTCGCTGGTAAACCGGACAGGTTTGTAGAGCGGTTTTCCGTCCACTAAGGTGAACCAGAGAGGCTTCTTCAGCGGGGTGACAGGGACCTGGTATTTGTCTACCGTGGCCTGGTGAATAAAGTTGCCTGCTGCCCCGGAATCGATGTGGGCCTCAGCTGAAAACCGGGTCCCCTCTGTCGTCACCTGGACAGTCTGTTTAACTGGAACCAAAGGGATTTCGGTGGCAAGGGTGGCAGTTCCCACCATCCCTTGGACCTGGGGTCTACCTGGTTTCTCCGGGCAAGAACGGAGCATATGTGAACCGTCTCCGCAATAGAAGCACAGGCCCCGGGCGAGCCGTTCTGCACGGCATTGCTTGGCTTGGGTCAGACGGTCTACTTGCATGGGTTCTGGCGATAAGTCACGGAAAGGCAGGGACGAGGGAGCGGTAGGTCTCTGCGGGGGCAAGGCATGGCAAGGTGGTCGCTTCTCCCGGACTCTCTCTTTGGAACGCTCCTGAAAGCGGAGGTCAATCCGAGTGGCCAGGGAAATCAAAGCGTCCAAGGTTCATGGAACGTCACGGCCAGCTAGTTCGTCTTTGATGCGGCCAGATAGACCCTCCCAAAAGGCCGCCGTTAAGGCCTCATTGTTCCAGCCCAGCTCCGAAGCGAGCGTGCGGAACTGTATGGCATACTGGCCAACTGTTTGGGTCCCTTGGCGTAGCCGGAGGAGTGTAGAGGTCACTGCGGTAGTTCGTCCGGGTTCGTCGAAGGTGCCCCTGAAGGCTTACAGGAACTCCTGGATGTCGGTGATCATCGGGTCCTCGTTCTCCCACAGGGGGTTAATCCAGGCCAGGGCTTCACCTTCCAGGTGTGACATCAGGAACGCCACCTTGGCCTGGTCTGAGGCAAACAAGTGCGGGAGCAACTGGAAGTGCAGGGAGCACTGGTTCAGGAAACCGCGGCAGGACTTGGGATCCCCTGCATAGCGAGGCGGAGCAGCGAGGCGAAGTTGCGAGGCTGTGGAGGAAACTGGTTCAGACCTGGAGACTGGTTGCTGCGTGGACTCAGACGAGGCGGCGGTCTGCAGCGTATATAACCGGTGGTCCACGGACGCCAGGAATTTCAGCATCCGGTTCAGGGTTTCACGCTGTTGTGCCAGCTCCTGGCGCAGTTCAGCCAGCTCGGATGTTTGCGCTCCAGCAGGATCCATGACCTGATCAAACTGTCAGGGCCGGGAAGGCTGGTAGGCCCAGGAGGTGGATCCACTGGACCTTGCACCCCACCAGAGGGCAGGGTACACGGCAGCCGGAGCACTGGCGTGGCAGGGACAAGTATAAGCAGGTCACCAGAGTCACAGAGTTCTTTAGGACAGTAAAGTAAACAGGCACAGGTACCAGGGAGCAAGGACAATAAGTCAGCAGGACACGGCACCAGGGGACCTGAACACCTAGCTCATAAGACTATGCTACAAGACACGTTGATCAGGCCCCGCCCACATGGAAAGTCAAGTCTTATATACCCAGCACAGCCCTATGTCATTTCCTGCTTCAGGTGTGCTGGGCCTATAAGACCAGGAGAGTGAGCGCGGCCTGGTCCTATATAGAACCATGTGGCTAAGACTCAGAGTCAGACTCCTGAGACCAGGAACAGGACTCAGGGGAGCAAGAGCGGGAGCGGCAGCCATGACTGGTGGACACATGGACTGGATCAGTGGGTAAGGAGTGGTGCTGGGACACGGGGAGCGTGACAAGATCAGGTTGGTAAGTAAGAGGGAAGGTGAGATAATTACGCATATTAGTTTGGAGAGTGCTAAGGTTTGGGGATATTGAAGGAGAGCAAGGATTAGTGGAGCAAAAACTGTAGGGGCAAATGTGAGCATGGCGAAAGAGGAAGTTTGGAAAATTGCAAAGGGAAGTTCAGTTAATAAACAAAGGCATCTCTTACCTTCTGGTTGCTTCTCGAACATATCTGATATATTTCTGCTGTACACTTAAAGAGCTGCACTTGATTTAGACACACAAACCTCGGTCATCACAGACCTGTATATCTAAATTTTTGTATCTTCAAATGCATATTAAGTAGAGCAGGTTTGAGTAGCAGGAAGGATCCACAGGGAGACATGTCAGAGAACATGGCAGGGGATGAATTAAGAGGTCGGGGATAATTTGAACATTTGACTTGCTACACAGTAAGGGAAACAAAACCATACCAAAATGGACAGATATGGACTGGTGTGAATTAGGATCAATGGATTGAAGGGATATTACATTCAGGAAGCAAGCAGACATATTCTAGATTAAACAGATGGATTGTCAGATCAAGAGTGGTGGTGAGTTCTAAGGATATTGTCACATAGAGGTTTTTAATAACTTTGCTGACTGTCATTAAGATCTGTTCAGACTACTGATTCTGACACTCTGCCTGATAACATATTGGTAGTTTATTGACCTGGATAGCAACAGTTAATATCTGCTTGTGAGTGAGTAATCTTTGATCACATGTTGTGGAGGAGCCAATTATATCTGCTCCCCTCCTATATATGCATGCTGGACACTTCCATTAGTGCCAGCTATAGTTTTTCTTAACTGGTCTGGTGAAGTGTTGTGATCCAGACTAACTGGTGATTGTAGTACTTGTTGTTGTCTGCGGTTGTGGAGTTAATCCTTGTTGTCTTTTTGTCCCTACCTTCCTGATCTTGCTTTTCTCTTGAGTCTCAGATTGTTGGTTCCTGTGTATTTGCAGTGTGTTGCAGTTTTGGCTTTTCCCTGTCTATCTTTATTTGTGTTTTCATCTCTCCTGCCCCTTTCTTCCCTAGTGAGGGGGAATAAGATCTGTTCTGGTCAGGAGCTTAGCCAGGCATGGGACTCAGACATCTCCACCATTTTGGGGTAACCCTGAGGTTAGGAATAGCCTAGGGACCCCTTATTGAGCTGCACAGACCTCGAATAAGCATGATATAGCTAAACAAACCCTTGAATAAGGTATCCTGTTGGTCAGCGGATTGCTGCATATTCAGTTTCTTGAGCACTACGGGAACAGCTGTTCTCATCAGGGAAAATTACTGAGGCTACCTATAAATATAAATAGTGTACCATATAATACGTTAGGCTAAAAGTAGCTGTGCAGAAAAATGTTGTATGTTGAATCTCCAAGAAAACTGTAAGAAATAGAGCTATCTATGCACCAGGGAAACCTGCAGGTCAGGCTGCTGCTGCTCTTGGTAGCCATCTGATTATTTGATGAAGTTAGTTGATAACTTGTACTTTACTCAAAAAGCCTTTTGTTCCCGCTCATCATTTAGTTTGTGTTTGACCTGGATTATTTAACTGCCTGTTTGTGACACTCTCTTCTGTTTCTCATGGGATGTGTACCTCATATTGTTTTTTTTGGTGTCATCCTATTCGTTGTACCATAATATAGAGGCCAGTAAACTGCTGTTATCCCAGTATACTACTATAATGACAAGAGCAAATAATATAATTTACGCTGTGTGCACACGTTGCGTTTTTTACCGCGGAAACGCTGCGTTTAGAACCTTAGCGTTTCAGTGGCAAATTGCATGCGTTCAGCTTTCCCAGCAAAGTGTATGAGAAAGCCGAAAAATCAGTGCACACGCTGCGTTTCTAAGCACAGCGTTTTGGATGCCAAAAATCGGTGCGGAAAGAAAAGCAGCATGTCACTTCTTTTGTGCGGTGTAGCTGCGTTCTCTCCCCCATTGAATCAATGATACGGGTCAGAACGCAGCTACACCGCAGTGAGCTGCTTTTTTGTTGCGGTCCGCGGGCTTTGTCGGCATGCCAGAACACAGGCATTTACCTGGAAGTGAGGTCAAGAGGTTTCCTGTTGACCTCACTTCCTGGCAAAGTCCTGGAAAGCCCCCGGTGTCACCAAAGTGCCCCGACCCCCCTCCCGAAAATCCAACATGGCCGCGCGCACAGCAGCACACCGGCCGCAACCTACTCCTATGATTTCTGTCGCATGTGCCTTGAGACATGTGACAGAAAAATGCCCCCCAGGCCCTGCCAGGTCACCCCCTATTCCCCCCGGTATTCCCCCTTACCTGCCCAGTCGCAGCGCTGATCCCCCGCGGCCCCCTCCTCCTTCACAGCAGACGCCGGTCAGTGCGGTCACATGAGCAGAGCAGCTGACAGCCAGCACTGTGTTCAGAGAGCTGTGCTGGCTGCTCGCACGCTGCAGCTGTGACCCGGGGAGAGTGGATGCAGATTTTTGGCACCCACTCTCCTCAAATGGAGGGTCTGCCCTCCTAGAAAATGGGGGATACGTTCCCTGAACGTGCCCCCATATTCTAGAAGGTCCAGAGCCGACGTGGAACGTCCAAATGGATTTCTGTGGACCCATTTTTTTTGCAAATTTTTTGATTAAATTGGTGAACGAGAGAATGATTTGGGGAGTGTTTTTTCTAATAAAAAATTTTTTGTCATTTTTTTTTGCTTTTGTTTACTGTCAATTAGTTATGTCTGGTATCTGATAGACGCTGTGACATCACTAATTGCTGGGCTTGATGCCAGGTGACATTACACATCTGGTATCAACCCCATTTATTACCCCGTTTGCCAACGCACCAGGACACGGGATGAGTTGGGGGCGAAGCGCCAGGATTGGCGCATCTAATGGATGCGCCACTTCTGGGGTGGCTGTGGCCTGCTATTTTTAGGCTGGGAAGAGTCCAATAACCATGGCTCTTCCCACCCTGAGAATACCAGACCCCAGCTGTCAGCTTCACATTGGCTGGTGATCTAATTTGGGGAGCCCTCCAAATTGATCACCAGACAAGATGAAGCTGCCAACTGTGGTTTGCAGGCTACAGCTGTCTGCTTTACCCTTACTGGCTATCAAAAATAGGGGGGACCCCACACCATTTTTTTCATTTTTTTTTTTGGATAAATACTAAGCTAGGCACCCTTTAGTGCCACATGAAAGGTACTAAAGGTGCCAGTTTAGAATATGCAGGCGGGGGTGGGACGTTATATATATATTTGACATCCATTCATCCATTGACGCTTTTTTGGCTGTGTGCCCACAATCAGGTTTTGCAGTGGTTTGGGCGCTGAGTGTTTTCCCTGCGTCCATAACGCTGCATTGTGCAGTAGAAGCACAGTGGAAGGATTTTTGGAGATCCCATGCCAAACTGGGCTTCTTTTCTCCGCAGCATAAACTGACCGGTGGCGTGGCTTCCCGAGCCTCAGCATGTCAATTTATGCTGCAGAGACAAGAGTGCTCTCTGCAGGTAGCATAGAGCTCCACAGCAGCCTGAACCCAAATCGTGGGCATGGCCAGCTGCGTTCTCCCGTGGACAACACTCACATTTCTGCAGGAAGGCTGACACTGTGTACTAGACGCCGTGTCGCTGGATCACGGCCACATAGCCTAAAAGTGAGAATATTGTTGCTAAAGCAACATTTTGGGTGAAGAAGCTGTGGATTCAAAATGCTTAATATACTCCTGAATAAAATCCTTGAGGGGTGCAGATTCCAAAATTGGGTCACTTGTGGGGGTTTTCTGACGTATAGGTACCCAAGGGGCCCTGCTAATGTGACATGGTGCGCGAAGTTTATTTCAACTTTTCCAAAATTCAAATGGTGCTCCTTCCATTCCAAGCCCTCTCAGTTATCCAAACAGAATGTGGAGAAGAAGGAAATGACATCACAGGTTTTTTTTTTCCAAAGGTCTGTGTTCAACCAACTTTATTAACACTGACAAGTCTTAAAAAACGCACCTAAAAAAACGCATGGAAAACGCATGAAAAACGCATGAAAAACGCATGCGTTTGATGCGTTTTTCTCAAAAAGCATTGTTTACAAATCTCCCCTCTGCCAGAGGGTGTGTTTTTTTCCGCGCTGAAAAAAAAGCAACGTGTGCACATAGCCTTAGGGGCACTTTGCACACTACGACATCGCAAGCCGATGCTGCGATGCCGAGCGCGATAGTGCCCGCCCCCGTCGCAACTGCGATATCCTTGTGATAGCTGCCGTAGTGAACATTATCGCTACGGCAGCTTCACATGGACTCACCTGTCCTGCGACCGTCGCTCTGGCTGGCGACCCGCCTCCTTATTAAGGGGGCGGGTCATGCGGCATCACTGCGACGTCACACGGCAGGCGGCCAATAGGAGCGGAGGGGCGGAGATGAGCGGGATGTAAACATCTCACCCACCTCCTTCCTTCCGCATATCCTACGGAAGCCGCAGTGATGACGGTAGGAGATGACCCTCGCTCCTGCGGCTTCACACACAGCGATGTGTGCTGCGGCAGGAACGAGGAACAACATCGGACCGTCGCGTCAGCGTAATCATGGATTACGCCGACGCTGCACCGATGATACAATTACGACGCTTTTGCGCTCGTTAATCGTATCATCGAGCCTTTACACACTATGATGTCGCATGCGATGCCGGAAGTACGTCATTTTCAATTTGACCCCACCGACATCGCACCTTAGTCTGCCAACAGAATCACTTTTACTTTATGTGCCTTCTGTACAAATTGCACTATAAACATAGCCACTGATATGTTTAGTAACTGTTTTCTTATCATATTTTAATGGGGTTGCCCCATGAATAATTATTAACTTAGACTGTTAGCTAAGACAAAAAATAATATAATTTAGAATCGTTTTAAAAATTCTCCTGTGCCAGAACATTGCAACTTATCATGTTTATTCCAGTACATATTCAAATAAAGGAACTTTTACATTTTGATCTTAAAGATGTTGTCTAGAATTGTTTTATTGATTATCTATCCATGGGCTAGATAATCAATATCAGATCAGTGAGGGTCAAAAAAAACGGCACACCCAAAGACCATATGATACTAGCTCTGGTGGTGGCTGGATGTTGGCAACGTTAGGAGCCAAAATAAATCTGTTATGGCTGTTCCTGGTTTCTTTAGCTCAGCTTCTATTCACTTCAAAAGGAGCTAAGTAGAAGTACCCATGACCAGACATTGTACAGTGTACTTTGCACTGCTTCAGACCAATACACCGCTCACATCCGGTCATTGGTGGAGCTTCAAACGGCCAATTGGTGACATTTCTAATTTAGAGTTGAGTGAGTACATAACTATTCGAACTCGCTATACTCATAACGAGTACTGTCTAATACTCGTGTATTCATTCCGAATAGCGTGTGCAATGCAGTCAATGGGAATAACCCGCAAAGTAATGAGTACGGCAATTTGGTTACTAGTTACTTTGCGAGTTCCCCATCGACTTGCATTGCACACACTATTCGGAATGAATACGTGAGTATTAGGCAGTACTCGTTATGAGTATAGTGAGTACGAATAGTTAGAATAGAGTTGAGCGAGTACCTAAATGTCTGACCCCCACCAATATTAACATCGTATTATTAATCTATGCTGAAGAACTCCATATAAACAGTAAATTAATGTTTTGCCTTACACTAAGGCCTTATTCCAATGTAAGTAGTTTTGCTCATCATTTCATCTTTTCCTGAAAGCCCAAACCAGCTGTGGCTCCGAACCTCAAATGGTAGTTTTTATTTCTATATGTTCCATTACTAATATTGGCTTACAAATACTGATCCCATACTCTATCATCATATTACCATGTGAAAAGATTGCTTTATTATCATATTTACTACCCTTCCATGTGTGACATTTACTGGCTGACTGTATTCCTTGGGGCTGGATATAACTGTAATTTGGTACTTTGGTTCTTTATTACTAATGACAAGGCGATGTGTTGGTGACACAGCCAGTTTAGCATTGTTATCCATGCAATGTGAGTGGATGACAAAAAGGATCGGACCTGTGATTCAGAAGTAGAATTTATTGTGAAATAACCTTATATATGCTGTGAATGTAGTAGTGGTTTAGTAACATTAAAAAGAATACATTTTGTCTATAAAGAATACTCCACTAACTCTGCCATCCTTACCGTGCACACCTTATAGATATTCTAAATGTATTAGCATTGGCTTCTGTTCCAAATTTCTTTTATTCCGCAGTTCACCTCCCACTAGTCCCCATATGGCTAATTCTGTTTTACAAAGTGGCATTATTCCAGAAATGCAGTAAATCAAATAAACAACAAAAAAACAAGGAAAAATAAATCAAGAACATAACAAAATTCAGTAATTAAATATATAACGTATATAATATTAATATATAACACATTAACCCTTAAGGTGCATTGTTTCCGTTGACTAAACAAATTCATTTAACAATATACTTTCTCATGAAAAAAGAATACATCTGGATCAATAATCAATTTCCTTCATGCTTCCTTACATCATTTTGATTACTAACACTGTTCTTTTTAATTTTGGGTGGGGCGGGTCCAAATGGGAAGGGGGCATAGATTTATCACCCTTATATGACATTTTATCTGCCTGTGTTTTTATATAAAATAGAAATGAAAGTTGTACGAAACCATTAGACTTCTGGAAAATGTCCATTTACTGATGAGCAATAGCCTTGGAAGCGTCCTTGAACATTGTATGTGCGATACATAAAAGATGTTCAGACCTAATTAAGCTATTCATGCTTTGGATGATGAATCAGTTGAAAGGCAAAAGAAAGTATCGTCCTTGAAATGTCTGATGTAACAACCATGTGCATTGTCTGGGCAAATTCAAGACTTGTAAAGTTGTGTTGTGTATGTAAAGGGTTACTCCGGAAAAGAACTGTTTAGCGCATCATGCTGGCAATCAATTCCTCCTCCATGTTGTGCTCGCCATTTGTGAAAGCAGCTGCCCAGTGGGGCTCCACTGTACTGAAAGGGAAATATATCTTTTGTGCTAGCAGGTAGAATCTCTACTTAGAAACTAAGCAACTTGAGTTAAGTCAAGGACAAGAGCTTTAGTGTCAAAATAAGACACCAAGATCATGGGAGAATTTGGATTTTTTTTATTCTGTAACTTATGTTGTCAGTATTTGGACAGTAGTATCGTAGCATCTGCTAAGATTCAGACCATGAATAAAAGATGACGCTGATTATAAATATATTTGTGTTTATAAATTAGATCAGATTAAATTGCAGATCTGTGATATAATAACCATGGGCCGGGTTAACCGTGGTAATTAGCATTCAGATCTGGCTGTTTGTAGCAATAATTGCCACATGCAAATGATGAGCAATAGAAATGGTAATTACAATTTTTTTAAAAAAAAATTTGGCCTTCTTGCCAGTAGGCCATGCAATATGGAAGAATCTATTGGGCAAAAAACACAGACAAATAAAAAATAGGTATAGCACATAATATAAAATATTAGGCTCTGTTCACATCATGTTTTAAAGAGGTTTGGAGAACCCCTGTCCCCAGGCTTAGCTTCTTTTAGACTCAGGTAGCCCAGCACTGAGTCTCCATTGTTGCTCTCAGTGTCTGTTATTGTCTGCAGCACTGCTCCTACAGCCAATCATTGAAATTGGTGATGGCATGAACTACTCATAGCTTCCTAGGTCAATGATTGGCTGCAGCACTGTTGAAGTCATTTAAGTGCTGCAGACAATAACAGACACCAAGACCAACATCAGGAACTCAGCGCCACACCCGAGGAGGCTGTGTAAGGCCTCCTTTACACATCCGTGTAAAAAAATGCACGTGTTGCTTCGCACATTTTGTAAATCCATGTATCCCTTTGTGTCATCTGTATGTAATCTGTGTGCCATCCATGTTATGTCCATGTGTTTGTAATGTCTATGTACATGTGACATTCATGAGACATCCATGTGACCGATACTGGAAAAAAACACATGCTATTGAAATAAATATTTTTTATGTGTAAAAGATGTGCAAAGCCAGAAAAATTATAAATTAATTGGTGAATGAGGGCTGTAGTCGCGGGGTATTTTTTCAAATACAATTTATTTTTCTATTTACAACATATGGATTAGTAATCTTGGTGTCTGATAGATGCCCACCCATTACTGTTACCAGGGTTTTATGCTAGCTGATGATTCACAGCTGGCATCAACCCCATATATTATCCAATTTTCCACCGCACCAGGGAAACAGAAAAAGCTGAGTACACACCAAAATTGGTGCATCTCATGGATGTGCCACTTGCGGGTCGGCTGCAGCTGTTATGGTTAGGCTGGGAAGGGCCAAATAAGCATGGCTATTCCTGTCCTAATATTATCAGCTCCCACTTGTCTGTTGTCATTTGGCTGCTTTTGAAAAAAAATGGGGGGGGGTCTCTCTCTTTTATTAAATTATTTTTTCAAATTATTAAAAAAATCAGTGTGGTACCCTCTCTATTGTTCAAAACTATCCAAGATTGCAACCTGTAGCTGCTGCTGTACTTGTGCTGGTTATGAAAATTAGGGGGAATCTCAAGTCATTTTTTTTTTTCAATTATTTATTATTTATGCCAAATAAGTAATAATTACGGACATTACATGGATACCATCCATGTGATGTCCGTAATTGACCCGTGTAGTGTGCAAAAAAATGGATATATCTCCCTGAGAATCATGACACGTAGTTGTTTCACAAGGACACACAGTCTGTGTGAAAACACAATGCGTGAAGATCTCTAATGACTTTAGTGTGCGTTTGAATACGTGTATGCGTGTTCTTGGTACATGTGAAAACAGACGCCATACGTACTACAAACCGCAGCCAGAGTATAAAGGTAGTAGATTACTGACAGTCAGGAATACCTCAGTGGATAATTGTCTGTCTGCCCACATTTTGCCACTGACATTCATCATGTATGAATCTGGGTAATAGCTCTTTTTTCCTTAAGTCTTCTCTCTCTTCTCCCCTTCAGACAGACATGTCAGATGTTCAAGCTGGGAAAATGAACTAAAATACACCTCTGAAAGAGGTCTGTGATATACCACACTGTATAGACATTTATGAGGGCTTTACACGAGACGACCGATCGTGCGATGCATCGTCAGGGTCACGGTTTTCGTGACGCACATCCGGCATCATACACGATGTCGCCTCGTGTGACACCTCCTAGCGACGCAGTATCGCTCACCAATTGGGAGTCGTGTACTCGTCACTAGGTTTCATAAAATGGTTTAATTAAAATGGCGCCGGTTGTTCATCGTTTCCATGGCATCACACGTTGCTCCGTGTGACACCACGGGAACGATGAATACAGCTTACCTGTGTCCTGCGGCACCCGCCGGCTATGTGGAAGGAAGGAAGGAGGTGGGCGGGATTTTTACATCCTGCTCATCTCCGCTCCTCCGCTTCTATTGGCCGGCTGCCGTGTGACGTCGCTGTGACGCCAAACGTCCCTCCCCCTTCAGGAAGTGGATGTTCGTCGCCTACAGCGAGGTCGTCCGGAAGGTAAGTGCGTGTGACGGGGGGTTAAACGAGTTTGTGCGCCACGAGCAGCGATTTGCCCGTGACGCAAAAATGACGGGACCGGGTATGATTGCTCGTGCTATCGCATGATAGATCGACTCGCTCGTGTAAAGCAGGCTTTAGTCCAATAAATCACCTGTAGGAACTTATTTAAAAAGTTAAAATTTAGAGCTGTGGAATAAACTGACGTAGGAAAGGATTCAGTATACTCAGTATACTCAGAATGTTTCATAGTGTTTGAAGAAAAACAATCTGGGGTATGTATTGAGGGTACTGCACCAGAGTTATTATTTTGGTGCATTCAATATTTTTGAAAAACATGTGACTTTTCCCGTTTACTAAAAGTGGATGGGACTTAATGGAAAGGGACTGGTCAACTTCAGCCCAGAAGATTTATAACAATTGTATCCAGAATTTAGTGTAAATTATAGTGATATTCTTATTCCCACCAATATGTTTAACTAGGATATTATTAATTTATTGTTACCCTATCCCTTTACTATTCCTGCACTGTTTCTGATCCTATACGTTACCTACTTTAGGCTTCATGTTCTAGTAATATGGTGCCTGTAACCTACTAGGGGCTTTTGCTAAACTTCTGTATTAGTTTGGTTTTATTTTGAAAAATATGGAGGTACTGTATGTAAAAGAAGACAGGAAAAGAAACTTGTAAAATGCTCCATTTAAGGTCTGAGTATAAAATCTGAAAGTTCAATGCAATAAAAAAATCACATTGCACTCAACAATGTTAAAAATAGATCAGAACACATATGCTAGTTTTCCCTCTGCAAAATTTGTCCTATGGGTCAAATTGTAGCATGTTGCAATTGCCTGTGTGCCTCATCAATACCAGTCAGTGGGTGAGAGAAAAACGAGCGTCATATGGACAGCACGGAGACATGAGTTTTTTACATGGAGTGTTACATACTATCAAAAGCTAGATATAGAAAGCTAGATACATGGTTAGATAGATAGATAGATAGATGGATAGATAGAGGGATAGAAAGATAGATAGATAGATAGATAGATAGATGGATAGATAGATAGATATATGGATAGATAGAGGGATAGATAGATATAGATAGATATACAGTTAGGTCCAGAAATATTTGGACAGTGACACAATTTTCGCGAGTTGGGCTCTGCATGCCACCACATTGGATTTGAAATGAAACCTCTACAACAGAATTCAAGTGCAGATTGTAACGTTTAATTTGAAGGTTTGAACAAAAATATCTGATAGAAATTGTAGGAATTGTACACATTTCCTTACAAACACTCCACATTTTAGGAGGTCAAAAGTAATTGGACAAATAAACCAAACCCAAACAAAATATTTTTAATTTCAATATTTTGTTGCGAATCCTTTGGAGGCAATCACTGCCTTAAGTCTGGAACCCATGGACATCACCAAATGCTGGGTTTCCTCCTTCTTAATGCTTTGCCAGGCCTTTACAGCCGCAGCCTTCAGGTCTTGCTTGTTTGTGGGTCTTTCCGTCTTAAGTCTGGATTTGAGCAAGTGAAATGCATGCTCAATTGGGTTAAGATCTGGTGATTGACTTGGCCATTGCAGAATGTTCCACTTTTTTGCACTCATGAACTCCTGGGTAGCTTTGGCTGTATGTTTGGGGTCATTGTCCATCTGTACTATGAAGCGCACCAATCAACTTTGCGGCATTTGGCTGAATCTGGGCTGAAAGTATATCCCGGTACACTTCAGAATTCATTCGGCTACTCTTGTCTGCTGTTATGTCATCAATAAACACAAGTGACCCAGTGCCATTGAAAGCCATGCATGCCCATGCCATCACGTTGCCTCCACCATGTTTTACAGAGGATGTGGTGTGCCTTGGATCATGTGCCGTTCCCTTTCTTCTCCAAATTTTTTTCTTCCCATCATTCTGGTACAGGTTGATCTTTGTCTCATCTGTCCATAGAATACTTTTCCAGAACTGAGCTGGCTTCATGAGGTGTTTTTCAGCAAATTTAACTCTGGCCTGTCTATTTTTGGAATTGATGAATGGTTTGCATCTAGATGTGAACCCTTTGTATTTACTTTCATGGAGTCTTCTCTTTACTGTTGACTTAGAGACAGATACACCTACTTCACTGAGAGTGTTCTGGACTTCAGTTGATGTTGGGAACGGGTTCTTCTTCACCAAAGAAAGTATGCGGCGATCATCCACCACTGTTGTCATCTGTGGACGCCCAGGCCTTTTTGAGTTCCCAAGCTCACCAGTCAATTCCTTTTTTCTCAGAATGTACCCGACTGTTGATTTTGCTACTCCAAGCATGTCTGCTATCTCTCTGATGGATTTTTTCTTTTTTTTCAGCCTCAGGATGTTCTGCTTCACCTCAATTGAGAGTTCCTTAGACCGCATGTTGTCTGGTCACAGCAACAGCTTCCAAATGCAAAACCACACACCTGTAATCAACCCCAGACCTTTTAACTACTTCATTGATTACAGGTTAACGAGGGAGACGCCTTCAGAGTTAATTGCAGCCCTTAAGGTTGCTTTACACCAGACAATCTATCGTGCGATAGATAATCGGGGTCACGGTTTTTGTGACGCACATCCGGCATCGCTGGCGATGCCGGCCTGTGTGACACCTCCTAGCGACGCAGTATCGCTCACAAATCGTGAGTCGGGTACTGCTCGCTAGGTTCCATAATATCGTTTAATTTAGTTGTTCATCGTTTCTGGGGTAGCACACGCCGCTCCGTGTGACACCCCGGGAACGATGAACAGCAGCTCACCTGCGTCACGCGGCCGCCGCCGGCTCTATGTGGACGCAAGGAGGTGGGCGGGATGTTTACGTCCCGCTCATCTCCGCCCCTCCGCTTCTATTGGCCGGCGGCCGTGTGACGTCGCTGTGACGCCGAATGTCCCTCCCACTTCAGG
The DNA here is from genome assembly GCF_048569485.1 of Anomaloglossus baeobatrachus. Taxonomy (NCBI): domain Eukaryota; kingdom Metazoa; phylum Chordata; class Amphibia; order Anura; family Aromobatidae; genus Anomaloglossus; species Anomaloglossus baeobatrachus. The sequence continues at coordinate 514,496,473 of NC_134353.1, forward strand.
AAGTGGACGTTCGCCGCCCACAGCGAGGTCGCATAAGAGGTAAGTATGTGTGACGGGGGTTACTAACTTTGTGCGACACGGGCAGCGATTTGCCCGTGACGCAAAAAGGACGGGGGCGGGTACGATCGATTGTGAAATCGCACAATCGGTCGTACCGTGTAAAGCAGGCTTTAGAGTCCCTTGTCCAATTACTTTTGGTCCCTTGAAAAAGAGGAGGCTATGCATTACAGAGCTATGATTCCTAAACCCTTTCTCCGATTTGGATGTGAAAACTCTCATATTGCAGCTGGGAGTGTGCACTTTCAGCCCATATTATATATATAATTGTATTTCTGAACATGTTTTTGTAAACAGCTAAAATAACAAAACTTGTGTCAATGTCCAAATATTTCTGGACCTAACTGTAGATAGATGGACAGATGATAGATAGATAGATAGATGGACAGATAGATGGACAGATAGATGGACAGATAGATGGACAGATAAATGGACAGATAGATGGACAGATAGATGGACAGATAGATAGATGGACAGATAGATACATAGATAGATAGATGGATAATGTTCCACCTCCTGCATATTGTAAGCTTGCTACCGTTAGCGCCTTTGATGTGGCAATAAAAGATGTTCAGCCTTGTTTTTTATCCCCAAATTCAATAATTTGTAAAAAAAAAAAAAATGACGTGGGGTCCACCTTGTTTTTGGTAGCCAGCTAAGGTAAAGCAGACAGCTGCAGCTTCACCTTGATTAAATCCAAAACAGAGGTTTTTTTTTTTTTTACTGTTGATTTTGTGGTGAAATAAAAGGCTAAACACCTTTTAGTGCCACATGAAAGGCACTAAATCTATCTACTTATCTATCCATCTGTGGCGCCCTGGACAAGCCAGGGGCCACAGGTAACAACACACACACACCCCCACCCCTAGCAGTTCACAGCAGTCATCCCCAGTGAGACCTGATTTCCTCCCTCGGGTTCAGACAGACACACCAGGTGGGCGGAGTCAGGCAGATGGAGACGCCCACCCAGGAATCTAGCTGGTCTGAGGCAGGAAACAACGCAGACAAGTCCAGGCAGAGGAAGAGAGAGGAGGTCTGCAGAGAGGCAGACGCAGACTGGGGCCTAGGTTGGAGCCTAGGTCCCTCGTGTAGCCAGTAAGGCAGACGGTAGTGGCCGTCTGCAGGAGCCGGGAAGACAGTCTTGGTGGAACTGTAGGTAGCCGGGACAGGGTAGTGGCACGTCCGGTACCGAACCGGGGAGCCAGCTGGAAACCGGAGCACAGGAGGAGCGTACACGAAGGTGAAGGAAAGGACTTACACTACCAACCTGGGGTCAGGGGAAAAACACCGCAGCCGTCTGTGGGACCCATCCATCCAGCCGTTTGTTTTACCGGAGACTTGGCATTCATCATTGGCTGAGTGAGTACCACCATGCAGTGTTGCACAGCGCTGCCCCCTGCACCTCACCAGGCCCCGTAACACGCCTGCCATCCCTACCCCTCACCGGGCCCCGGGACAACCAACCCCCCTAACCACGGAGGGGAGAAAACAACATCCAAGCTGCTCCCTGTCACCGCTCCCGGGATCCCCGTCCAGAGCAGCGGTGGTGTCACAACCTCACCACAACCATGGGTGGCGTCACGGACAATATCCCTAAACCAAACCACCCCCTTTTCACTCACGGGCGAGGAGTTTAGTGTCTCTCTCTCTTCGTGGGCCCGTGGCTTAGCGCTGGAGGCTCGGCCCGGGTTCCGGATAGCAACCGAGGGACAATTCACTAAAAAGACTTTCACGGGCACCGGCGGTGACCGCCGACTATTCGGGATTGGCTGGAGCCCATAGTCGCAGAGATCGGTACTCTGGGGCAGCGCCTGAACTACTTGTGAGTAAAAGACTTGGAATCACAGCCCCTCCCTTTGCCTCTCCTTTACTGGCGCTGTCGCCCATGGCTGCGACACCAAAAGGGGACTAACACCACCCCCGTCTGTCCTCCATCATCCTCCCCAGGGTAACCTGTGGGGAGCGACACCATCCCGGCTGCGACCCTCACCATCAGCCCTGGAGAGCAGCACCTGCAGTGGCGCCCATTTTTGGCCGCATACGACAGATGGTGTCACGATCATAAAAGACTTTCCTAACTGTTACTATCACCCCATCCTCCATCCTGCCTCCCGTCCATTGCCTACCTTCTCTCCTGTATGTCTCAGGGCCACGAAACTGGGCCAGGTTAGCCCGTGATGATGCAGAGGATCTGCACCACCGGCCCGGTGACGTGTCGGGTGAAAACCCCTCGACCCCGGGGTGATTCATTTGCTTCGAGCAATCCAGTGCTGTCGAACACAAATGATGGAGGCGGGTATACAAAACTAGTGTGCTGATGGCGCACTGTGCCTCTTGGTATAATAATATATACTGAGTACCATAATTAGCTTATTTAATTAAACTTCAGTTTGTGCAGAATGGCAGCAGCAATCAGAAAACTAAAGGTATGATTTTAATAGGGGCTGCATCCCCTAGAAGACTATGTGCTTAGTTTTTATTGTCAGTTTGGGCTCACAGAATCCCTTCAAAACCCTATCGCTTTACTCTACACATTAGAAATTCTATTATGTCTTCTGTGGCAGGATGAAGGTATTCTTCAAACCATCAGTATGAAATGGCACGTTTCACAGGTTGTACTAAATATGTGTGTTGATGTTATGTCTTTTAATGCAGGCGGTACAGGTCTGTATACACCACATAAATCATATCAGACTTATCAGACTATAGCTGGATCCACTGCCTCATTATTCAGTCTGGCAGTATCATTTCATCAAATCTATGTACTTTAATGTTTGTCTGTGTTCTAGTAAGCAGCAAATTAATTGTGCATCGAACAAACAAAACGTCAGTTAATTACCAAACGTATAATCAATCTATGCACATAATTTCCAACAAAGGGGTCTGCTATTGTTAGGCACACATGACGGATATGAAATTAAATGCAAATAACAATATGGCTGTCAAGTCAGTCTTCTATACAGAAAAACAAAACCCATATACAGTATATGTGTAGTATATGTAATGCTAGAAACTGGCCCCATATTTATCAATACAGTCCTCTAAATAAGAAAGCTCCTTTGGTATGTCATGTTGGTATGCATATTATAGTAATGGACTTACCAAGGCATGGCTCTTTCATGTGCCCTAATACCTCGGTCTATAAATCACCTTTGATAATTGATCAGAATTGTCCCCCTGATATAATGGCCTCGATTAATCAACTTACATCGGTTTTGATGCTGAAGTCAGAGGCATATGTCCTTTGGTGAATTAGGGGTGTTGTAATAGTGATGGGCGCCTGCATGCGCCTTACCACAAATCTTACTCCAGTTAAGTACTGGAGTCAGGGGCGTAACGACCGCGGTCGCAGAGGTCGCCACTGCGACCGGGCCCGCGGGGTTAAAGGGGCCCGGCAGCCGCTCTGCAGAGCCGGCTGCCGGGCCCCTATGTGTAGTGCCGCTGTGTAGTGGCCGACTGCGCGACTGTTAGGGGGCCGGCCTGTGAGTCAGGGGAGCCCGGTGTCAGCAGGGGGCATAGGGGCCCCTGACCTGGAGAGGCCACCAGGCGTTCCTGACCTGCAGCAGAGCAGGACTGCTCCTGCACGGCAGACGGAATCCATCCTGCAGGACCTGCGATGATGCCATGCCCATGTGACTGTGGGAGGAGACACAGGATTGCCGGGGAGAAAGCAGGAGAAGATACTTTGACACCTGGTGGGACTGGCTGCATGACACATAGAGGCCCTGGGGGGGCTGGCTGCATGACACCTGGTGGGACTGGCTGCATGACACATGGAGGCCTGGGGGGGCTGGCTGCATGACACCTGGTGGGGCTGGCTGCATGACACATAGAGGCCCTGGGGGGGCTGGCTGCATGACACATGGAGGCCTGGGGGGCTGGCTGCATGACACCTGGTGGGGCTGGCTGCATGACACATAGAGGCCTGGGGGTCTGGCTGCATGACACCTGGTGGGGCTGGCTGCATGACACATAGAGGCCCTGGGGGGGCTGGCTGCATGACACCTGGTGGGACTGGCTGCATGACACATGGAGGCCTGGGGGGGCTGGTTGCATGACACATGGAGGCCTGGGGGGCTGGCTGCATGACACCTGGTGGGGCTGGCTGCATGACACATAGAGGCCTGTCGGACTGGCTGCATGACACATGGAGGCCTGGGGGGGCTGGTTGCATGACACATGGAGGCCTGGGGGGCTGGCTGCATGACACCTGGTGGGGCTGGCTGCATGACACATAGAGGCCTGGGGGTCTGGCTGCATGACACCTGGTGGGGCTGGCTGCATGACACATAGAGGCCCTGGGGGGGCTGGCTGCATGACACCTGGTGAGGCTGGCTGCATGACACATAGAGGCCCTGGGGGGGCTGGCTGCATGACACATGGAGGCCTGGGGGGCTGGCTGCATGACACCTGGTGGGGCTGGCTGCATGACACATAGAGGCCTGTGGGGCTGGCTGCATGACACATGGAGGCCTGGGGGGCTGGCTGCATGACACATGGAGGCCTGGGGGGCTGGCTGCATGACACCTGGTGGGGCTGGCTGCATGACACCTGGTGGGGCTGGGGGGCTGGCAGCATGACACGTAGAGGCCCCGGGGCAAGCTGGCTGCATGACACATAGAGGCCCTGGGGGGCTGGCTGCATGACACCTGGTGGGACTGGCTGCATGACACATAGAGGCCTGGGGGGCTGGCTGCATGACACCTGGTGGGGCTGGCTGCATGACACATAGAGGCCTGTGGGGCTGGCTGCATGACACCTGGTGGGGCTGGCTGCATGACACATGGAGGCCTGGGGGGCTGGCTGCATGACACATGGAGGCCTGTGGGGCTGGCTGCATGACACCTGGTGGGGCTGGGGGGCTGGGCTAGCAGCATGACACGTAGAGGCCCCGGGGCAAGCTGGCTGCATGACACGTGGAGGCCTGGGGGGCTGGCTGCATGATACATGGAGGCCTGGGGGTGCTGGCTGCATGATACATGGAGGTCTATGGGACTGCATAATAAACATGAAGGACACCTTATACATGGACTATAGGGGTGCATTATACATGGAGGAGTATGGGGCTGCATAATACAATATGATTCATGGGGCTGCATTATAATACATATAGGACTATGGGGGCTACATTATAATATATGGAGGACTATGGAGGCTAGTTTATACATGGTCTGTGGGGGTGCATTATAAAACAGGGAGGACTATGTTGTGCAGTATAAAATATGGAGAACTATGGAAAATGTATTATAATACATGGAGGACTATGGAAGTGCATTCTAATATATGAACGGTTATGTGGGACCCTTTATACTATATGGAAGGCTATGTGGGGGCCATTATAGTATTTGGAGAACTATGTACGAGGGGGGACAAAGATACAAGTATGGGATGGGAATGTTTTGTGCTGAGGTGTGAAGGCTCTTTCCCTCAGCACCCAGCTTTCCCATGCTCTGCTATACATCTCTCAGCACCCAGCTTTCCCATGCTCTGATATGGGAAAGCTGGGTGCTGAGGGAAAGATGTGTGACAGAGCATGGGAAAGCTGGGTGCTGAGGATAAGATGGATATCAGATCATGGGAAATCAGAGTGCTGTGGGTAAAAGCCAAGTGTCAGCATCATTATCCCATACCCTAAGTGTCGGTGTACATGGAGGGGGGCCCTGGTCCAAATTTTGCACCAGGGCCCATCAAACTCTAGTTACGCCACTGACTGGAGTAATATTTGTGTTGTAAGGTATGTCACAGTTCATCATGAATTAGAAGAGTGAGGTCATTCCAAATCTCACCCCATCTCTCCCCATTTTGGCAGAGCAGGCCAAAACTGTCATGAAAACACAAAATTCTTGCGCAAACTCAGATTGAATTTGCAAGTTTTCAAAGAGTTTTACGCCAAATTTTTTGCATTAACACTTTGATAAATCATGGCCTATGTTTTCACTTCCACATGGAGAACTGAGTGTTACATATACAATCCACAGCAAGAGGCTTAATTTGTAGCTGCTCTCTATTGTGGTCAAAGCATGAGGATTTAGTCTGTAAAATGCAACGCAATATATTTCCACTCATAAAGAACCCTTTCACTACTAACTAAGAATTCCCAAATAGGACATATAAAATAAGTTTTATAAACTAATGTCTTTATAGACTAAGGGGCACTTTGCACACTGCGACATCGCAGGTGCGATGTCGGTGGGGTCAAATTGAAAATGACGCACTTCCGGCATCGCATGCGACATCGCAGTGTGTAAAGGCTGGATGATACGATTAACGAGCGCAAAAGCGTCGTAATCGTATCATCGCTGCAGCGTCGGCGTAATCCATGATTACGCTGACGCGACGGTCCGATGTTGTTCCTCGCTCCTGCGGCAGCACACATCGCTGTGTGTGAAGTCGCAGGAGCGAGGAACGTCTCCTACCGGCGTCACTGCGGCTTCCGTAGGATATGCGGAAGGAAGGAGCTGGGCAGGATGTTGACATCCTGCTCATCTCCGCCCCTCCGCTCTGATTGGCCGCCTGCCGTGTGACGTCGCAGTGACGCCGCACGACCCGCCCCCTTAACAAGGAGGCGGGTCGCCGGCCACAGGGACGTCGCACGGCAGGTGAGTGTGTGTGTGTGAAGCTGGCGTAGCGATAACTTTCGCTACGCCAGCTATCACCACATATCGCTGCTGCGACGGGGGCGGGGACTATCACACTCGGCATCGCAGCATCGGGCTGCGATGTCGCAGTGTGCAAAGTGCCCCTTACACAGCTAATTGATATGCCATACTGCAATTGACTGGCATATATAGAACCCCATCCCTTTTAACTAGCTCTGGTCACACACATTACCTCACCTCTAACAAAGGATTATCTTTAGGGATGAGCGAATGTATACACCACTATTCGGTATCCGACGGATAACAGGCTATTCGCACCATTTTTTATTCGACGAATAAAACAACAACCGCTCCGATACTTGCATTTTCATTTCTGACTTCCTGGCGCAGAATGAGAGAGAGAGCGAGAGCGAGAGAGAGAAACCAGGCATGATTCCGGACAATTCACAACCTTCTACAGGCTGTGCCCATACTGTTTCTTCATACGTTAGGTCCAAACGGGAAATTATTCGGGTTTCCCATAGACTTACATTGCATGTCGAATATTCGCGAATGGTCGAATAGCGGCGACCTATTAATCGGATATTCGCGAAGCCGGATATTTTGGTATTCGATCATCCCTAATTATCTTCCCTCTAACCAAAGCATTGGACTATTGAAATCTAACTGTCCTATCCTTATATCCCCGATATAATCTGTAGGAGATAGTAGGGAAGCTCTCATACACAGAAAACTGTTTGTACAGCCAAATTGGTTTAAAGATGAAATCCGTTGAACTCAACTAATTTTATGTTGCTGGAAACAAATATGATGCTTCAACTTGCTGATTGGCTCTAATTTTCAAGATCCAGTGGAGGTTCTAATTACTTCTGACACCTTTCATGCAGGCTTATAGAAAAATGGCATCTATTACATCATCTGTTTAGTCTATAGAGCCTTCATGATTCTATAATCTTAGGATCACCAATTAAAAAATACGCACTCAGCTCCGATGACCTAATCCTAATTACAGTTGTGTCATCTACTTTTATAAATGTTGTATAAAAAATATAGATTTAGGATTTCTTAGCTTAGTTTCTTAGCATATTGACATATTTTCTATATATTTTTTCAGATATGCCTCATTAGGAAGGTTGAAAAAAGACCTAGGTCTATCTAGTTCAACCTTCCTCCACCAATTATACATTTCGTCACTAAATCATTTATAACCGACAATGTTGTGTGTACTGAGGAAATCATCGAGCCCTTTTTTAAAAGCTTTTATATTGTCTGCCATTATTACCTCTTGTGGTAGGGCATTCCACAGTCTGACTGCTCTAACTGTAAAGAACCCTTTCTTATTTAGAAGATATAGTAGAAAACCAGTTAACCCTCTAGGATGCTGTGGAGAGGAGTCACCAGATCCACACGAATCATGCCTTGGCATGGGCTTCAGCTTCAGAAAAAACTGAAAGAATTTCAGCGGAGAAGGCAGGGATAAAATGTTCATTCTTTATTAGAAACCATTAAAATGATATGTACAGCAGCACTAGTACTAAACAAACCCTTCAGTGGGCAAATTCGACGAATACGCCGCCCGAATGCTCTCTTTGGTGTCAGTGCCACTGTACATATCATTTTTATCCCTGCTTTTTCTGTTGGTATCCTTCGGCTGTATCTTTCCTATTTAGCTGCCAGAATCGCTTTTCTTCCACTCGCAGTGAGTGCCCCTTGGACCTTAGTATTGTCTTTGGAAGGAATAAGTCATATGACAGTCCTTTATATTGACCACACATGTATTTAAATTTAAATGAGATCTCCTCTTAGATGTCTTTTTCCTAAGCTAAACAAATCCAACTTTTCCAAAATCTCATCATATGGGTGGCCATTTATCAACATTAAATTTCAATTGACAAATGTCTGCGCATTCCAACAGCTTATCCAGCTTATTTTGTAATATTGTACTATTGAGGTCAGTTTTTAATTTTTTAATATCGTACATAGTTTGGTGTTGTCAGCAAAGACTGACACTTTACCATCAATCCCATCCAGAAAGTCATTAATAAAGAGATTAAAAAGAATTGGTCCTAGCACAGATCCCTGCTGTACCCCAATGTTAACTATTGCCCAATTAGAGAATGTACCATTTATGACTACTCTTTGTTTCCTATTTTTTAAGAACTAACAGAGTTAAATAGATGGGTAGAGTGCTCAACAAGGGACTAACATGTAATCTCAACCCTATTTTAAAATGTGCAATTTTTATTAATATTCATTAAAATGTACCCACAAACAGACACACAAACATATAAATGAGAATGGATCACGTTATCCTTGTAAATAACCAAGGAGTTTTATATATATACACACTCACTTTAGGAAAGGGAAGGGAAACTAATATAGCCCTATAAGAGTAGTGTATCCCTACCTAACAACGGAGGGTATGACACCATAAGTTACCGGGCGCCCCCGTTCCACGTCGGCTCTCCCTCTCCCTGACCCTGATATAGGGATGGGATGGAAAGCCCTATAGTGGTGCTTGCACAGTACAATATATATGAGTTCCCAAATGGTAATACTCTTCTCTGTATTGTTTTCCTTAGATCAAGAAGGTATCAATTTACAGATCTACAACCAGGAATTCCTATTCATGATACTAGCACTGTACAAGACGTATAGACTTCTATTCCTAATAAATTATCTTTATGCAAGGTAGTGATTAGTGATGAGCGAGTACTAAAAAGCTCTGGTGCTCGAAGCTTGGGCCGAGCATCCCAAGATACTCGTGTACTCGGGCCGAGCAACGAGCCCAATGTTATCCTATGGGAGACCCGAGTATTTTTGTGAAATGACCTCCCGGCAGCATGGAGAAACCCTAAAAATGTCACAAAAGTCTCAGAAGAGTGCTCAAATGACATGGCAACAGCATGGGGAAGACCCCTTGAAGCATTTATCACTGAAAACTCACAGCTGTGAACAATTTTGTCCGCGTTTTACGCCATTTTTACGGACTCACCAGAAAACCTTCCAAAATGACCCCAAAATGATTTTTCATGGCGGAAATGTTAAGGGCACATACCCAATAGTGAGATAGAGCTGGTGTATGTTACTTTTTGAGATTAATACATGAAAGATTTTACGTGAAAACATTGTGTGGCACTCCGATGTCCCTGAGAAGAGACGTACATGAAGGCCTCTTGAGTCTAATGTGCCCATTTTGAGGAAGTGAGTCTTTGTAGTATTTTCCTTTGCCAGGGCAGTCCAAAATTGTGAGGTTCACCAATGCCCCTGCATACAGACGTGCATGAGGGCCTGTAAACCTGAAGTGCCCATTGGAAGGAAGTGGGTCTATTGTAGTATAGCCCTTAGGCAGGGCAGCCAAAAATTGGGAGGCTCCACGTTGTCCCTGGGTAGAGACGTGCATGAGGGCCTCAAAACATTAAGTGTCCATTTTAAGGAAGTGGGTGTATTATAGTATAGCCCTTAGGCAGGGCAGCCAAAAATTGGGAGGCTCCACGTTGTCCCTGGGTAGAGACGTGCATGAGGGCCTCAAAACATTAAGTGTCCATTTTAAGGAAGTGGGTGTATTATAGTATAGCCCTTAGGCAGGGCAGCCAAAAATTGGGAGGCTCCACGTTGTCCCTGGGTAGAGACGTGCATGAGGGCCTCAAAACATTAAGTGTCCATTTTAAGGAAGTGGGTGTATTATAGTATAGCCCTTAGGCAGGGCAGCCAAAAATTGGGAGGCTCCACGTTGTCCCTGGGTAGAGACGTGCATGAGGGCCTCAAAACATTAAGTGTCCATTTTAAGGAAGTGGGTGTATTATAGTATAGCCCTTAGGCAGGGCAGCCAAAAATTGGGAGGCTCCACGTTGTCCCTGGGTAGAGACGTGCATGAGGGCCTCAAAACATTAAGTGTCCATTTTAAGGAAGTGGGTGTATTATAGTATAGCCCTTAGGCAGGGCAGCCAAAAATTGGGAGGCTCCACGTTGTCCCTGGGTAGAGACGTGCATGAGGGCCTCAAAACATTAAGTGTCCATTTTAAGGAAGTGGGTGTATTATAGTATAGCCCTTAGGCAGGGCAGCCAAAAATTGGGAGGCTCCACGTTGTCCCTGGGTAGAGACGTGCATGAGGGCCTCAAAACATTAAGTGTCCATTTTAAGGAAGTGGGTGTATTATAGTATAGCCCTTAGGCAGGGCAGCCAAAAATTGGGAGGCTCCACGTTGTCCCTGGGTAGAGACGTGCATGAGGGCCTCAAAACATTGTTCCCATTGCAAAGGAGCGGGTCTCCTGTCGTTGTAATGTCCATTCTGCAAAGAATGGGCGAAAAAATTTACCACTGGGGGTATACCTGAAACAAAGGCCTAAGTATTGCAATTTGTAACGGTCATCATCATGGTGGCGCATGAGGAGAAGGAGGAGGAGTCCAGCGATTATCCAAAGTCCAGAAGTGTGTACCCATGGGTGAGTGGAGGTACATGGCAAACTTTAAATTCCACTCTCATTTGCTGGTGGTGTGGTGAAGTCTGGCCCAATCCAACCCTTGTTCATCTTGATCAGAGTCAGCCTGTCAGCATTTTCAGTTGACAGGCGGGTGCGTTTATCTGTAATGATTCCACCTGCGGCACTAAAAACACGCTCTGACAAAACGCTAGCAGCAGGGCAGGCCAGGACTTCCAAGGCGTAGAGAGCCAATTCATGCCACGTGTCCAGCTTGGATACCCAATAATTATAAGGCACAGAGGAATGTCGGAGTACTGTTGTTCGATCTGCAAGGTACTCCTTCAGCATCTGGGCAAACTTAGGATTTCTTGTGGCACTACCCCGCACCTCAGGGGCTGTGGTACGTGAGGGGCTGAGAAAACTGTCCCACATCTTAAAGACTGTTCCCCTACCTCTGGCGGATTGGACTTGTGCCTCTCTCGGCTGTACGCCTCGGTTGTCCACTGATTCATGACCTATGCCGCTAGCGTTTTGTGAGGGGAATGCTTTGCCTACTTCCGTGAGTATGGCCTTCCGAAACTGCTGCATTTTGGTTGACCTCTCCTCCACGGGAATAAGAGACAAAAAGTTCTCCTTGTAGCGTGGGTCTAACAGTGTTACCAACCAGTAATGATTGTCGGCCAAGATGTTCTTAACGCGAGGGTCACGAGACAGGCAGCTTACCATAAAGTCAGCCATGTGCGCCAGACTCTTAACAGCCAGGACTTCAGTAGCCTGACCAACAAGATGACTGAACATGCTGTCCTCCTCCTCCTCCTCCTCCTCCTCCTCCTCATCTACCCTGTCCTCTGGCCAGCCACGCTGAACCGAGGATATGACTGGTGTGCATGTCATATCCTCAATTTGGCCGGAGAGTTGCTCCATGTCTTCATCCTCCTCCTCGTCATAGTCCTCCACTGCACGTTGTGATGAGACGAGGCTGGGCTGTGTGTTATCACCCACACCCACTACTGTTTCTTGCTGCAACTCATCGCGCTCCGCCTGCAATGCATCATGTTTGTTTTTCAGCAGAGACCGTTTTAGAAGGCAGAGTAGCGGTATGGTGACGCTAATAATGGCGTCATCACCACTCACCATCTTGGTGGAGTCCTCAAAGTTTTGGAGGATGGTACATAGGTCTGACATCCATCTCCACTCCTCAGGTGTTATGTGTGGAGTTTGACCCATTTCCCGACGGCTTAGGTGATGCAGGTACTCAAAAACTGCCCTCTTCTGCTCACATATCCTGACCAACATGTGCAGAGTTGAATTCCAACGCGTGGGGACATCACACACCAGTCTGTGAGCCGGAAGATGCAAACGGCGCTGAAAGCCGGCAAGGCCGGCTGAAGCAGTAGGTGACTTTCGAAAATGTGCAGACAGGCGGCGAACTTTTACCAGTAGATCAGACAGCTCTGGGTATGACTTTATAAACCGCTGAACCACGAGGTTGAGCACATGGGCCACGCATGGAACATGTGTCAGCTGGCCTCGCCTCAAAGCCGCCACCAGGTTCCGGCCATTGTCACACACGACCTTTCCTGGCTTTAGGTTCAGAGGTGTGAGCCAGTGATCTGCCTGCTGTTTCAGAGCTGTCCACAGCTCTTCTGCATTGTGGGGTTTGTCACCTATGCAGATTAGCTTCAGCACAGCCTGTTGCTGCTTCGCCGAGGCAGTGCTGCAGTGCTTCCAGCTTGTGACTGGTGTGGAGGGCACAGTGGATGAGGATGCGCAGGAGGAGGAGGAGGCTGAAGAGCATGACATTCCGGAGCTGTAGAGTGTGGGTGAAACACTGACTGAGGTAGGGCCTGCAAACCTTGGTGTGGGAAGGACGTGTTCCGTCCCTCGCTCAGACTGGGTCCCAGCTTCCACAATATTAACCCAGTGTGCCGTCAACGAGATGTAGCGGCCTTGCCCACAAGCACTTGTCCACGTGTCTGTGGTTAGGTGGACCTTGGGTGAAACAGCGTTGTTCAGGGCACGTGTGATGTTTTGTGACACGTGGTTATGCAACGCGGGGACGGCACACCGGGAGAAATAGTGGCGGCTGGGGACCGAGTAACGTGGGACAGCTGCCGCCATCAGGTCACGGAATGCTTCAGTCTCCACCAGCCTAAAAGGCAACATTTCCAGCGCAAGCAGTCGCGAAATGTTAGCATTTAGAACTGTGGCATGTGGGGTGTTGGCAGTGTATTTGCGCCTGCGTTCAAAGGTTTGCTGAATGGATAACTGAACGCTGCGCTGGGACAAGGACGTGCTTGATGATGGTGTTCTTTCTGCGTAGGCAACTGCAGGTGCAGGAGTGGAGGAGGCTTGTTCGCAGGCAGCATGGACAGAGGATTGGCTCGCATGCACAACCAGCGAAGACGTAGCAGTGACATCAGCAAGCACTGCTCCTCGACTCTGTTGTACTTCCCACAAAGTCGGGTGCTTGGCTGACATGTGCCTGATCATGCTGGTGGTGGTCAGGCTGCTAGTTTTGGTACCCCTGCTGATGCTGGCACGGCAGGTGTTGCAAATGGCCTTTTTTGAATCATCTGGATCCAACTTAAAAAACTGCCAGACTCGGGAAGACCTAACATTTGTACAGGCACCTTGTGTCGTCGTGTTGTTCCGGGGAACGGTTGCCTGACTTCTGCCTGGGGCCACCACCCTGCTTCTTACTGCCTGTTGTGATGCTACGCCTCCCTCCCCCTGTGCACTGCTGTCCTCGCTCTGCATATCCTCCTGCCAGGTTGGGTCAGTTACTGGATCATCCACCACGTCGTCTTCCTCTTCCGCACCCTGCTCCTCCTCCTGACTTGCTGACAATTGTGTCTCATCATCGTCCACCACTTGTTGAGACACGTTGCCAACTTCGTGAGAACGTGGCTGCTCAAATATTTGGCCATCTGTACAGACGATCTCCTCATGACCCACTTCAATATGAGCTGGCGAGAGGCCAGAATGTGTGAATGGAAACGTGAACAGCTCTTCCGAGTGTCCAAGTGTGGGATCATTAATGTCCGAGGAGGACGTGTACTCAGCCTGGTGGTAGGAAGGAGGATCAGGTTCAGAAATGTGCGGTGCAGTATCACGGCTACTGACACTTGACCGTGTGGAAGACAGAGTGTTTGTGGTGGTGCCAATCTGACTGGAAGCATTATCTGCTATCCAACTAACAACCTGTTGACACTGGTCTTGGTTCAAGAGCGGTGTACTGCTGCGGTCCCCAAGAATTTGGGACAGGACGTGCGAGCGACTAGATGTGGCCCTTTGTTGTGGCGAAATTAGAGCTTGCCCACGACCTCGGCCTCTGCCTGCACCACCATCACGTCCACTTCCTTGTTCCTTGCCAATGCCCTTGCGCATTTTGCAATGCTGTGCACTGCTGACGTGTATATTCACTACTTGTGCGTTATATCAAAGTGTGTGGAAATTGCACACAAGTGCACCTGTACGCTGCCACCAACAGGCACACACGTGCGGTTTTAAAAACCAAGCACGGACGCAATAATAACCTAACAGGTTTTTTTGGGGAGCGACAATTACAGACAAGTCAGACACTATCTGGACTGTTTTACACTGTGTACACCAGCCCCAGATATGATGAAGGCTGGTATACGGTCACCACTACCCTGCCTGCCTGCCTGCCTGTATACTGGTACAATAGTCCTGACAAGGACTCTTTTGGTCACTAGCCTGTATTCAGACCTGGCTATACCCTGCCTGTATATAGCAACAGTAGTCCTGAGAAGGACTCTGCTACTGTACTCCGACCTGGCTATACCCTGCCTGCCTGTATACAACTAGAATAGTCCTGAGAAGGACTTTTGGTCACACTGTTTGCAGCCCTGCAACTGAAAAAGCTATAAAGGGCCGCAAAGCTTTCCCTGAATCAGCGACACTCTCCCTGCACTCACTGTCTGGATAGCTGTGAGCAGAGCACAGCGCGCCGGCCGATATAAAGGCTCGGTCACGCTGTGCAGGCCGGCCAATCACTGCAATTCCACAACTAACAGGGCTGTGGCATTGCAGTGGTCTGCCAGCCAATCCCTGCATGAGGGCTGGCTCTCAAAAGAGCGCCAACATGCAGAAATGAAGACCACGAGTACAGCACGAGTATCGCGAGATTACTCGGTCCCCGCCGAGCAGCCCGAGTACAGCGATACTCGTGCGAGTACCGAGTAGTGACAAGCATGCTCGCTCATCACTAGTAGTGATCCATAAGAGTTATTTACAACCACATATGTTACACTTACAACCATGGATTGTTATTGAACAGGACCCGCTGCCGTCTCCCCTTAGCCTCCTGATGAACCTCTGAAGGGAGAGGAGAAACGCGTTGAGGCCTGGCAGGCCTGGATTCCTGCTTCTCAGGGAAGTAATTCATCTTTTCTCCCTGTTATACTATATTAAATAGAATATGATTGGAGTAACCTTTTCTATTTTGCAGTAATTTGCAGGGGTGTCTGTATCCCTTTTTTCGTTCAGCTCCTGGGGTATAATGGGGAGATTATCTGAGCCCCTTGTGATATGACTCTAGGTGACTGTAATATACTATTGGGGTATACCACCCTGTAACATATGTGGTGTCTGTTTGTGGGTACATTTTAATTAATATTAATAAAAAATTGCACATTTTAAAATAGGGTTGAGATTACATGTTAATTTCCTATTTTTTAGCCAATTCCTTACCTATTTGCATATAGGTTCCCCTAGTCCCTGCTTCTGGAGCTTCATCACAAGACTGTTATGTGGCTCAGTATCAAATGCCTTTGCAAAGTTCAAATAAATCAAATCGGCTGCATTACCAATATCCAGATTTGCACTTATAGAAACTGAACATGTTGGCTAGAAATGCATTATCTTTCATGAATCCATGCTGGTTATCAGTTATTATATTATTTTCACTATTATATAGCTGCATGTCATCTCTTAAAATCCCCTCAAAGATCTTGTACACCACTGATGTCAGACTTACCGGACGGTAGTTGCCTGGATCCACTCTGTTACCTTTCTTAAATATCGGTACTACAACATCCATGCTCCTATCCTGAGGTACCAACCCTGTTACAAGAGAGTCAAAGGGGTAGTTTGCACATTGCGACATCGCTACTGCGATGTCGTCGGGGTCAAATAGAAAGTGACGCACATCTGGCGCCAGTAACGACGTCGCAACGTGTAAAGCCTAAATACACCGATAAACAATTGCAAAAGCGTTGTAAATCAGTGATCTGTGTAGTGTCGGTCATTTTCATAATTTCGCTGTAGCGACAGGTACGATGTTGTTCCTCGTTCCTGCGGCAGCACACATCGCTGTGTATGAAGCCGCAGGAGCGAGGAACTTCTCCTTACCTGCCTTTACTGGCTATGCGGAAGGAAGGAGGTTGGCGAGATGTTTTCGTCCCGCTCATCTGCGCCCCTCCGCTTCTATTGGCTGCCTGCCGTGTGATGTCGCTGTGATGCCGCATGACCTGCCCCCTTAGGAAGGAGGCGGGTCGCCGACCAGAGCGACGTCGCAGGGCAGGTAAGTGCACAAGATATCACATTTGCGACGGGGGCAGGTACTATCGCGCTCGGCATTGCTACCATTGGCTAGTGATGTCGCAGCGTGCAAAGTACTCCTAAGAAGATAAGATATTGAAATCTGTCAATTACTGAGCTAGATTCCCTCAATATCCATGAATGAATGCCATCTGGCATGATGTATTTGTCAATGTTTAAATACTCAGATGCAAGAGTACTTCTTCTTGTGTTAAATTAGTTACACTTTTATATTATATTAGTTTGATTTTTGCCTTGTTGAACAATCCTTGTAACAGTCAGTTCTTTGGTGAACATGGATGAAAAGTGTCTGTTTAATATCTCAATCTTTTTTTTTGTCATCTATAATTATCCTGTCATACTATTTTACGGGACCAATACCATCCTTTTTATCCTTTTGGCATTGATATATTTATGAAAAATTAGGGGTTTATATTAATGTCTTTGGCAATTTTTGTTTCAGTAGCTAATTTTGCTAGCTTGATTTCTTTTTTTAAATGTATAATCAAAGCTTACAGATGCAAGTGGAGAAGTCATGTTTGTTTCACAAAGGTGAAACTTGACTACCATGATAAGGAAAGCCAACAACCTGGCTGCAGAATAAGAGATCAATAAAAGAGTTAGGCTCCACACATATACTGCAATAGATCTACATCATCTCTTACCCAGTGGTTGCACGGGAAGAGGCAATCTATACCTTTTGCAATTTTCCAATGATCTGGAGAGAGCCAACAATTTCTGCATAGTACCTCATTATTTAAAAAGTTTCAAGGAAGAAGACGTGGACTTTACAGGACCCAAACATTCCATCTGTAATACGCCCGGTACCTCATACAGGAGAACTGTCAGTTCCAAAAGCACCAGAAACATTTTCAGTAGAGTCAAGTGGAGAAAAAGAGAGCACTTGGTGTCTTGAAGCATCTTCCTCTCATGACCGAGACATTCTGTCAGAAAATTCAACTTAACCACATCTTATAACACAAAATGAACTGAATGATCTTGTTAGAGATGTGGATCTGCCCGAAAATAAGGCTGAGCTCTTAGGTTCCAGGTTATATTTGTGTAATATCCTAGCAGATGATGTTCACATTTCTTTGTTCTGCAAACCAAAGCCTAAAAGCCTTCTTGCTGCTTAATGGCAATGTGCTATACCTCCAATTCCAGTTAGTTATGCAGTCCACATGAAAGAAACCGATGACAACTAGAGTTGAGCGCGGTTCGTGGTTCGTGGTTCTCCAGTTCTAGGCTCGAGTGATTTTTGGGCTGTTCGAGATCGAACTAGAACTCGAGCTTTTTGCTAAAAGCTCGATAGTTCTAGATACGTTCGAGAACGGTTCTAGCAGCAAAAAGCAGGGCTTTTTACAGCTACAGTGAGCAGGAGCCATCGCTGGCAGCCTGCCACAAGCTGGTAACCAAGATAAACATCGGGTATCCAAGCAAAGCGCTTTGGTTAGTAACCCGATGTTTATCTTAGTTACGTGCAGGAAGCCCACACTTTCCCGCTCAGCTCGCTCCACCCCCTCCTGCCCGCGGCATGTACACATACATACACATACACAAACACACACACACACACACATCCACCCCCAAGCCCCCCCCCCCCCGCCCGCCCGCCCGCTCGCTCGCTCGCTCGGCTTACCTGCGGTGATGAAGTCCCGCCATCCCGACCTCAGCGCTGTCACTGTCCTCCATGGCCGCCGCTTGTCACATCACCTATCGCTTCCGACCCGAGACTGACACTGGCGGTGACGTCACGGACCTCTCGCGATACTTGATGTGAAGGCGCCGGTCATTGACCTCAGTGACAGGGGCTGTCAGTGTGCTGGAGATCAGCGCAGGTAATGTACCTCACTGACAGCAGCACTTGTCACCCCCCTGCAGTGACCTGGGCTGACCCATTGATGTTAGCTCAGGTCACTGCACTGCTCTCCCAGCCAATGGGGAACATCCTGCTCTTCATTGACTGGGACAGTGTGCATCGTCATGGCAACCCCTTGGATTACACCAGACCTGGATTTGTTTTTCAATCTAATAAATTGGTTAAAGAGGGAATGTTTTGGGGAGTGTTTTTTCAAATAAAAATGTGTTTGTCGTCTATTTTTTTTTTATTACTGACTGGGTTGGTGATGTCGGGTATCTGATAGACGCCTGACCTCACCAACCCCAGGGCTTGATGCCAGGTGACATTACACATCTGGTATTAACCCCAAATATTACCCCGTTTGCCACCGCACCAGGGCGCGGGATGAGCTGGGGCGAAGCACCAGGATTGGCGCATCTAATGGATGCGCCACTTCTGGGGCGGCTGCGGCCTGCTATTTTTAGGCTGGGGAGATTCCAATAACCATGGACCTCCCTAGTCTGAGAATATCAGGCCCCAGCTGTCTGCTTTACCTTGGCTGGTGATCCAATTTTGGGGGACCCCTACGTGTTTTTTTTTTTAATTATTTATTTAATTTAAAATAACAGCGTGGGGTGCCCTCAGTTTTGGATTACCAGCCAAGGTGAGGTTGCCAGCTGTGGTCTGCAGGCTGCAGCCGTCTGCTTTACCCTAGCTGGCTACAAAACTAGGGGGAACCCTATGTCATTTTTTTTTCATTTTTTTGGCTAAATACAAAGCTAAGCACCCCTTAGTGCCACATGAAAGGTACCAAAGGGTGTTCCACTTTTTCTCCATTTTTTTCTCCACTTTCTCTCCACTTTTTCTCCATTTTTTTCTCCACTTATTCTCCACTTTTTCTCCTCTTATTCTCCACTTTTTCTCCACTTTTTCTCCACTTTTTCTCCTCTTATTCTCCACTTTTTCTCCACTTTTTCTCCACTTTTTCTCCATTTTTTTCTCCACTTTCTCCACTTTTTCTCCACTTTTTTCTCCACTTTTTCTCCTCTTAATCTCCACTTTTTCTCCACTTTTTCTCCACTTTTTCTCCACTTTTTTCTCCACTTTTTCTCCTCTTATGCTCCACTTTTTCTCCACTTTTTCTCCACTTTTTCTCCACTTTTTCTCCACTTTTTCTCCTCTTAATCTCCACTTTTTCTCCTCTTATGCTCCACTTTTTCTCCACTTTTTCTCCACTTTTTCTCCACGTTTTCTCCACGTTTTCTCCACTTTTTTCTCCACTTTTTCTCCTCTTATGCTCCACTTTTTCTCCACTTTTTCTCCACTTTTTCTCCACTTTTTCTCCACTTTTTCTCCACTTTTTCTCCTCTTAATCTCCACTTTTTCTCCTCTTATGCTCCACTTTTTCTCCACTTTTTCTCCACTTTTTCTCCACATTTTCTCCACTTTTTTCTCCACTTTTTCTCCACTTTTTCTCCTCTTAATCTCCACTTTTTCTCCACTTTTTCTCCACTTTTTCTCCACTTTTTTCTCCACTTTTTCTCCACTTTTTCTCCTCTTATGCTCCACTTTTTCTCCACTTTTTCTCCACTTTTTCTCCACTTTTTCTCCTCTTATGCTCCACTTTTTCTCCACTTTTTCTCCACTTTTTCTCCTCTTATGCTCCACTTTTTCTCCACTTTTTCTCCACTTTTTTCTCCACTTTTTCTCCTCTTATGCTCCACTTTTTCTCCACTTTTTCTCCACTTTTTCTCCACTTTTTCTCCTCTTATGCTCCACTTTTTCTCCACTTTTTCTCCACTTTTTCTCCATTTTTTTCTCCACTTATTCTCCACTTTTTCTCCTCTTATTCTCCACTTTTTCTCCACTTTTTCTCCACTTTTTCTCCTCTTATTCTCCACTTTTTCTCCACTTTTTCTCCACTTTTTCTCCATTTTTTTCTCCACTTTCTCCACTTTTTCTCCACTTTTTTCTCCACTTTTTCTCCTCTTATGCTCCACTTTTTCTCCTCTTAATCTCCACTTTTTCTCCACTTTTTCTCCACTTTTTCTCCACTTTTTTCTCCACTTTTTCTCCTCTTATGCTCCACTTTTTCTCCACTTTTTCTCCACTTTTTCTCCACTTTTTCTCCACTTTTTCTCCTCTTAATCTCCACTTTTTCTCCTCTTATGCTCCACTTTTTCTCCACTTTTTCTCCACTTTTTCTCCACGTTTTCTCCACTTTTTTCTCCACTTTTTCTCCTCTTATGCTCCACTTTTTCTCCACTTTTTCTCCACTTTTTCTCCACTTTTTCTCCACGTTTTCTCCACGTTTTCTCCACTTTTTTCTCCACTTTTTCTCCTCTTATGCTCCACTTTTTCTCCACTTTTTCTCCACTTTTTCTCCTCTTAATCTCCACTTTTTCTCCACTTTTTCTCCACTTTTTCTCCACTTTTTCTCCACTTTTTCTCCACTTTTTTCTCCACTTTTTCTCCACTTTTTCTCCTCTTATGCTCCACTTTTTCTCCACTTTTTCTCCACTTTTTCTCCACCTTTTAGTCCACGTTTTCTCCACTTTTTTCTCCACTTTTTCTCCTCTTATGCTCCACTTTTTCTCCACTTTTTCTCCACTTTTTCTCCTCTTAATCTCCACTTTTTCTCCACTTTTTCTCCACTTTTTCTCCACTTTTTCTCCACTTTTTCTCCACTTTTTTCTCCACTTTTTCTCCACTTTTTCTCCTCTTATGCTCCACTTTTTCTCCACTTTTTCTCCACTTTTTCTCCACTTTTTCTCCTCTTATGCTCCGCTTTTTCTCCACTTTTTCTCCACTTTTTCTCCTCTTAATCTCCACTTTTTCTCCACTTTTTCTCCACTTTTTCTCCACTTTTTCTCCACTTTTTCTCCACTTTTTTCTCCACTTTTTCTCCACTTTTTCTCCTCTTATGCTCCACTTTTTCTCCACTTTTTCTCCACTTTTTCTCCACTTTTTCTCCTCTTATGCTCCGCTTTTTCTCCACTTTTTCTCCACTTTTTCTCCTCTTATGCTCCACTTTTTCTCCACTTTTTCTCCACTTTTTTCTCCACTTTTTCTCCTCTTATGCTCCACTTTTTCTCCACTTTTTCTCCACTTTTTCTCCACTTTTTCTCCTCTTATGCTCCACTTTTTCTCCACTTTTTCTCCATTTTTTTCTCCACTTATTCTCCACTTTTTCTCCTCTTATTTTCCACTTTTTCTCCACTTTTTCTCCACTTTTTCTCCTCTTATTCTCCACTTTTTCTCCACTTTTTCTCCACTTTTTCTCCATTTTTTTCTCCACTTTCTCCACTTTTTCTCCACTTTTTTCTCCACTTTTTCTCCTCTTATGCTCCACTTTTTCTCCACTTTTTCTCCACTTTTTCTCCATTTTTTTCTCCACTTTCTCCACTTTTTCTCCACTTTTTTCTCCACTTTTTCTCCTCTTATGCTCCACTTTTTCTCCTCTTAATCTCCACTTTTTCTCCACTTTTTCTCCACTTTTTCTCCACTTTTTTCTCCACTTTTTCTCCTCTTATGCTCCACTTTTTCTCCACTTTTTCTCCACTTTTTCTCCACTTTTTCTCCTCTTAATCTCCACTTTTTCTCCTCTTATGCTCCACTTTTTCTCCACTTTTTCTCCACTTTTTCTCCTCTTATGCTCCACTTTTTCTCCACTTTTTCTCCTCTTAATCTCCACTTTTTCTCCTCTTATGCTCCACTTTTTCTCCACTTTTTCTCCACTTTTTCTCCTCTTATGCTCCACTTTTTCTCCACTTTTTCTCCTCTTATGCTCCACTTTTTCTCCACTTTTTCTCCACTTTTTTCTCCACTTTTTCTCCTCTTATGTTCCACTTTTTCTCCACTTTTTCTCCACTTTTTCTCTACTTTTTCTATGGTCGGTCTACCCATTAGCTCTGCCATGCATAGTGTAGCTCTACACCTACTGCACATGTTACTTTATGATTGACATCTCTTTCGTACCAGAGCTGTCTAAGTCTACTCTGACCCCATATTTGTCATTACTATATTGTCCTTGTACTGTATTATGACATTTGTATCATGTGTTTCATTTCTTGCTGTGTTGCAATTTTTTTGCTGCATCCCAATTGTACCTCTACATTGTTCGAGTTTATGTTATTGTTCTCTCACTCTTATGTGATACTGATTATTGTCATTTTTCATGATTACATGCAGATAAGTCCAATCTGACGAAGGCTCAGGCCGAAACGTCATTTGTAACTTGTTTTGGACAAAAACATATATGCTTATGAAAAAAAAAATTTCTTAATACGGACCAATAAAGAGTGATTTTGCATTACTATCCGTTGTGACTTACTGACTTAGTCTGGGAGATATAGAGTGCCGAGGTTACTCACTAATTTTATCTATTATTACCTCTGAGCACCTATATACCAGTGAGCAGAGCTTCCTCTACAGTAGTTCTCCTGATTAGGCATGCCCTTACCTCATGAGCAGGGCATTGCAGCTTTGGTAGCAACCATTACGACATGGACTCTGCTGCTGTGGACCCGGGGAGAGTGAGTGCAGATTCATTGCACCCACACTCCTCACATGAAGGGTCCGCACTCCTAGAAAATGGGGGATACGTTCCCTGAGTGTCTCCCCCCCATATTCTAGACGGTCCAGAGTCGTCGTGGGACCCCTTTATTTTTTTTCTTACAATAAATTGGTGAAAGAGGAAATGTTTTGGGGACTGTTTTTTCAAATACATTTCTTTTGTCGATTTTTTGTTTTTGTTAGTACTGACAGTTTATGATGTTGGGTATCTAATAGACGCCATGACATCACAAACTGCTGGGCTTGATCTCAGGTGACTTTACAGCTAGTATCAACCCGATTTATTACCCCGTTTGCCACTGCACCAGGGCACGGGATGAGCTGGGGTGAAGCGCCAGGATTGGCGCATCTAGTGGATGCGCCACGTCTGGGGTGCCTGCGGCCTGCTATTTTTAGGCTGTGAAGGCCCAATAACTATGGACCTTCCCACCCTGAGAATACCAGACCACAGCTGTCCGCTTTACCTTGGCTGGTGATCCAATTTGGGGGGTCCCCTACTTTTATTGTGTAATTATTAATATTTATAAAATAATTATAAAAAAGAGCCTGAGGGGACCTCCACATTGGATCCCCAACCACGGTAAAGCTGCCAGCTGTGGTTTTCAGGCTACAGCCGTCTGCTTTACCCTAGCTGGCTATCAAAAATGGGGGGACCCAACGTAATTTTTTTTTTTTAACTATTTTTTAAATAGAAAAAATTAATGGGCTTCCCTGTATTTTGATTGCCAACCAAGGTAACGGCAGGCAGATGGGGGTGGCAACCCATAGCTGTCTGCTTTATCTGCGCTGAGAATCAAAAATACCGCGGAGCGCTACGTCATTTTTTTAAAGATTTATTTTTACAGCACTGTGATGTCCAGCAATCAAAATACAGGGAAGCCCATTTTATTTTTAGTTATTTAAATAAATAATTAAAAAAAATATATGTTAGCTCCCACTGCATTTTTTGTATTGCTAGCTAAGGGTAATCCAAGCAGCTACTGGCTGCTAACCCCCACTGCTTGGTGTTACCTTCACTGGCAATGGAAAATCCAGGGAAGCATTTTTTTTTTTTTTTGCCAAAAAGCTACAAAAAAAGGACGTGAGCTTCGCCATATTTTTGTATGCTAGCCAGGTATAGCAGGCAGGTGCTGGAAGAGTTGGATACAGCGCCAGAAGATGGCGCTTCTATGAAAATGCCATTTTCTGAGGTGGCTGCAGACTGCAATTCGCAGCAGTGGGGCCCAGAAAGCTCAGGCCAACCGGTGGTGCGGATTCCAATCCCAGCTGCCTAGTTGTACCTGGCTGGACACAAAAATGGGGCAAAGCCTACGTCATTTGTTTTCTAATTATTTCATGAAATTCATGAAATAATAAAAAAAGGGCTTCCCTTTATTTTTGGTTCCCAGCCGGGTACAAATAGGCAACTGGGGGTTGGGGGCAGCCGTACCTGCCTGCTGTACCTGGCTAGCATACAAAAATATGGCGAAGCCACATAATTTTTTCAGGGGGCAAAAAACTTCTGCATACAGTCCTGGATGGAGTATGCTGAGCCTTGTAGTTCTGCAGCTGCTGTCTGTCTGTATGGAGAAGAGCAGACAGCAGCTGCAGAACTACAAGGCTCAGCATACTCCATCCAGGACTGTATGCAGAAGTTTTTTGCCCACCAAAAAAATGACGTGGGCTTCGCCATATTTTTGTATGCTAGCCAAGTACAGCTGGCAGCCACGGGCTGCCTCCAACCCCCAGTTGCCTATTTGTACCCGGCTGGGAACCAAAAATATAGGGAAGCCCGTTTTTTTTAATTATTTCACTTATTTCATGAAATAATTCAAAAACAAATGACGTGGGCTTCGCCCTATTTTTGTGTCCAGCCGGGTACAACTAGGCAGCTGGGGATTGGAATCCGCAGCACAGGTTAGCCCGAGGTTTGTGGGCGCCTCTGCTGCGGATTTCAGTCCGCAGCCGTCCCAGAAAATGGCGCTCTCATAGAAGCGCCAACATCTGGCGCTGTATCCAACTCTTCCAACAGCCCTGGAGCCGGGTGGCTTGTTGGGTAATCATGAGTTAATACTGGCTTTGTTTTACCAGCCAGTATTAAGCCAGAGATTCTTAATGTCAGGCACGTTTGACCCGGCCATTAAGAATCTCCAATAAAGGGTTAAAAAAAGACACCACACAGAGAAAAAATACTTTAATAGAAATAAATACACAGACACATTAGAGACTCCATCTTTATTACCCCTGTCAGCCCTCCACGATCCTGCTCTTCTGTCTTCTTTCTTTCTAGTGTAGTAGTAGTGACGATTGTAGTGAGGGGCATCACTTGGGGCTGGGGAACCTCCATCCTAACTACAATGCTCACTACAATCGGGAAGCAGCGTGCAGCCTTCACTCCGTGAGTGATCACTGCTGGCTGCTAGCGGTAACGCTGACAGACGCGTTACCATAGCAACGGTGCTCCCGGAGCCGCGGTTAGCGGTGACGTCACCGCTAACTGCGTTGCTATGGCAACGGTGATCTCCGTTAATGACCGGCTGTGTCAGCCGGTCCCTAACGGAACGGGGAGTCGACCGTGTGCTAGAGCATGTCGCCGGTACACGGCGATACACATATGTGCACCGTGTACCGGAGAGATGCACTCGCAGGTCCTACATGACGTGTCATAGTCATGTGACCAGTCTGTAGCCAATGAGATAATAGCCACGTGACTGGTCACATGGCTATTTTGACGTCACGATAGGTCCTGCTTCTCTGCTGGCAGTGCAGGTCACCGGGAGGATTCAGCGATCATCGGATGGAATAGCGGCAGGAGACAGAGTGCAGAAGGGATCGCGAGGACCGGTAAGTGTTATGGCAATGTTTATTAACTGTTTGTGTACATTTATAATGCATTTTTATGTGTTTGTGATTGCCTCCCATTCTAGCCTATACGTTCGAGTTCGGTTCGTCGAACGTTCGACGAACCGAACTCGAACGGGACCCCCGTTCGGCGAACCGGCCTCGAGCCGAACCGGGACCGGTTCGCTCATCTCTAATGACAACATGAAACAGCATTTGAGGTGTCTGTACTATGACTAACATTTGGAACCCCTATTTGGAGACTTAAAGGTGGTTGATAAAAACTAAAAATAGTGATGATAGTAAGGTAATAACCTAGTAGTAACATTAAACAAATTTCCATAAAAATACAAATTTTATTCAAGATAAATAAAATATCAGGAAGACTGACAGTGAAGCGACAAAAATATACAAATACATGACCATCGGAACAGGATATTAAAGGGCATACAACTGCATATATATGGAATATAAGGAACCTTGAAAGATTTTCTTGGAGGAAGCTAAGTATTTATGTCTGGAGCTACCTGAATTATCCGGCTGCATCTTGGACTCTGGTTCTCCTGTGGTTGTATATATGGTTTAATGTCCCTCCTTATTCCTTTGCTACTGATGCCCTATAATTGGGGCTTTTTGTGAGGGAGGGATAATTAGTGGATATACAGAGGCGCTAATTTCTAAGCGTACACCGACGTTAGACAGGGTTGTATTTGTATCGGGTCTCTGGCTATTTTTTAGCATTATTGTCCTATTGTTGTAACAATTAATCCTTTATTTTTCTGTACCAATGGTCATGTATTTGTATATTTTTGTCTGTTTACTGTCAGGCTTTTTCCTGATATTTTAATTATCTTGAATAAAATTTGTATTTTTATGGGAATTTGTTTAATGTTACATAAAGGTGGATGCCCTCTTACTTGGTCTTCAGGGTGGACACAAAAAGTATTGCTACTTTCTGTGTGAGTGGGATAGTCATGCAAGAGAATATCACTACAATAAGAGACTAGCCTCTCTGACATTTCCATCAGCCGGGGAGTAAAAATGTATTGAATCCAGCACTTGTTGACCCATAAATTTTTTTTACCACCATTGCACATCAAATTGGGCCTAATGAAGAACTTTGTAAATGTAATGAATAAAATTGCAAAAGCATTCAATAATCTAATTGATAAATTTAAAGGTTAAGGGGCACTTTGCACACTGCGACAACGCAGGCCGATGCTGCGATGCTGAGTGCGATAGTCCCCGCCCCCGTCGCAGGAGCGATATGTGGTGATAGCTGGCGTAGCGAAAATTATCGCTACGCCAGCTTCACACACACACTCACCTGCCGTGCGACGTCCCTGTGGCCGGCGACCCGCCTCCTTGTTAAGGGGGCGGGTCGTGCGGCGTCACTGCGACGTCACACGGCAGGCGGCCAATCGGAGCGGAGGGGCGGAGATGAGCAGGATGTAAACATCCTGCCCACCTCCTTCCTTCCGCATATCCTACGGAAGCCGCGGTGACGCCGGTAGGAGATGTTCCTCGCTCCTGCGGCTTCACACACAGCGATGTGTGCTGCCGCAGGAGCGAGGAACAACATCGGACCGTCGCGTCAGCGTAATTATGAATTACGCCGACGCTGCACCGATGATACGATTACGACGCTTTTGCGCTCGTTAATCGTATCATCTAGGCTTTACACACTGCGATGTCGCATGCGATGCCGGATGTGCGTCACTTTCAATTTGACCCCACCGACATCGCACCTGCGATGTCGTAGTGTGCAAAGTGCCCCTAAGTGTAGCAAAGATCAAGGAAAGAGTCTTTATTGGACCACAGATTTGTAAGCTTTTTCAAGATGAGGCGTTTTCCCGTTTTTTGCAGGGCAAATAAAAGGCTGCATGCGTTGTATTCGCATTAATGGTTACAAATTTTGGGGGAAATGCAAGAGCAGATAACTATGAAGAGTTGGTGGAAAATCTCAAAACATATTAAGATCATTGCTGTAACATGTTCTTAAAGATTCATTTCTTACGTTCACATCTAGACGTTTTTCCACCAAACTACAGAGCAGTGAGTAACTAGAACGGTGAGATATTGCGGCTATGAAAAAAATATATAAAGGAAGAAGGAATCCATCAATGCCAGCAGATTACGATTGGACAATTGTACGAGATGATCTGTGTCAGAAGTACAATAGAAGCACACAAGAGATGCCACTAAATGAGGGCAAAATTTTGTAGTGCAATTTGTGTATCTGTTTATAATTCGCATTAGTATTTAGACATGTTCTAGTTTTTGAACTGTTGCTAAGTTTCCTCTAAATACACTGAAAAAATTATAAATATAATATTTTTGCTTTTGCTCCCTTTTTTCATGATCTGAACTCAAAGATCTAAGACTTTTTCCATGTACACATCCATATATTGTTTGTGAGCTGGAATGCAGGACCTTTGCCTCTCTGTAGGTCAATATCCCCTGATGAGTCTACAGTATATTGACGAAACGCGTCGGGATGCTATTAGGGAGAGTACAGAGGTTTACATTATAGCTAGCTGTGGTCTGCCCTTGTTAGGGCGGAAGTCTGGGGTAACAGTCGAGGATATCTCCCATCAGGACTAGGGTTAGAGACGCCATAGCAACTCTAGGACTCCTAGAAGGGAGAGACTGATTTACCCAGTGGACCACCTAATTGGTGAGACCGTTCCAAACTTTTCTATATCAACTGTACTATCAATGCTTTATGTACATTTGAGCTGTTGACCGCTGTCAATAATCTATGTTATTTATTTATTTTGTTTTTTCTATTAAGTTTTTTATGGATATAGGACCGCTGTCCGGATAACATGTGGAAACACAATCTGTATATATTTTTCTTTTCTTGTTTGTGTGTTTAGTTTGTTATATTTGTGGCATCTCTGAGGGGCTATCTCTTGTAAGTTGTGGACTACACCTTATATCCTGATAGCAGTCGGAGATGCTTATGGTTACATTGGCCTAAGTATTAGGTCTTTTACATACTTTTATTAAAAGTTATGTTTTAGCCTCTTATTTGCTTTTTGACATGTAGACAAAAGGCCTTTTATTCTCAAATATTATTCATAAATTTGTCTAAATCTGTGTTAGTGTATAGTGAGCATTTCTCCATTTCTGAGATTATCCATCCACCTCACAGTTGTGGCATACCAAGATGCTGATTAGGCAGCATGATTATTGCACAGGTGTGTCTTAGGCCTCCTTCAGACGTCCATCGTGTCTCCGGTACGTGTTTGGTCTGTTTCCTCACTTGTCGGAGACATGGGCACATGTAGACCCATTAAAATCAATGAGTCTGCGCTCACATCTGTGTTTTGCCATGGACCGTGTGGAGCATACGTGTGCCCGTGTGCTCCACATGTAGACATGTCCGTTTTTCTCTGGCATCACAGGTGTCACACGGACCGCACGTATGTGATCCGTGTGACACGCTCCAGAGAAAATACACATGTCTGTGAAATAAAAGAATTTCTACACTCACCTTCTCCAGCCCTGCTGTCTCTGCCGCTGCTGTCACTTGCTTCAGACCCCCGCTCATTATGCTCATTGCATATTCACTCCCCTGCGGGCCAGAAGTAGCAAAAGCGGGGAGACGGCAGGACGGATAACACACGGATAACACACGGAGAACACACGTGTGCCATAAACACGGCACACAGAGGGCAATACACCTTTGACACGTCCGTGAAAAACGTGCGTGATTTTCACGGACGTGTGAAAGAGGCCTTAAGGCCCCGTCACACACAGAAATATATCTTTGGCAGATCTGTGGTTGCAGTGAAATCATGGACATATTGTTCCATTTGTACACAGCCACAAACCTGGCACTGATTGTCCACAATTTCACTGCAACCACAGATCTGCCGCAGATTTATCTGTGTGTGTGACAGGGCCTTTAGGCCACAATAAAAGGCCACTCAAAAATGTGCATTTTATCACATAGCACAATGTCACAGATGTCGCAAGTTTTGAGGGAGTGTGCGATTGGTATGCTGACTACAGGAATGTCCACCAGAGATGTTGCCTGTGAATTGAGTGTTCATTTCATTAATTCATTAAATTGAGTGTTAATTAATTGGCCGGTCCTGTCAAAATATGTTGGTTTAATTGGCATTTAAATATTGTGTATGGGGGCCTTTAATCATGTGTACAAGATTTGCTTGTTGACTACCCAGAAATGTATAAAGTACATAGTCCACAATACCTTTGATTTCACTAATTCAATATTCTTAGAGAAAACAATTGTAGATTAATAAGGCAGGACTTTTTTACTGAGCATTTAGAGGAATAGTGGTAAAGCAAAAAAAGAGATTCTACTGGTCAACTAGCCATTGATGTCAATCTGACCAAATGCACCATTGACTGCAGTGCCAGCACCCTTGTACGAGGGGCTGCTGATAAGTCTTTGGCTTTACCCAGAAAGAAACTATATAGGGTGATGAAGCTTTACATTTATTCCACATACTCCTCACTCATGTAAACACACTTCTTACATCGGTATTCCAAGTTCTGTAAGCCTAGCAAAAAGAAGGATTTCGGTTGTTCCTCAAACCAGGCATCTGTAGCAGCCATGGCATCAGATATGCTGTGAAATTTGGAAACCTTGAGGTGCTTCTTCAGGTTTGGAAACAGATGATAGTTGGAGGGAGCTTGATCTGGTGAATAAGGTGGTTGCTCAACCTGCTGGAAGGCCAGCTCTGCCGGTTTTGCCATGGTCGATTGTGCAGTGTAAGCAGAGGCGTTGTGATGCAGGAACAAGATTTCTTTGGACAGCTTGCCGCGCCTTTTGGCCTTCAAAGCTGCCTTCAATTGGTCCAAAAGTTCAATGTAATACCTTGCATTAATGGTGGAACCCTTTTGAAGGTAGTTCACTAGCAGCACGCCCTCCTTATACCAGAACACAGACACCATCACCTTAAGGCCACTTTACACACAGAGATAAATCTTTGGCAGATCTGTGGTTGCAGTGAAATCATGGACATATTATTCCATTTGCACACAGCCACAAACCTGGCACTGATTGTCCACAATTTCACTGCAACCACAGATCTGCCAAAGATTTACCTCTGTGTGTAAAGTGGTCTTTAGTGGCTGATTTTTGCACTCTGAACTTCTTTAGACAAGGAGAACCACTGTACCTGCAATCTTTTGACTGCTCCTTGTTTTCAGGGTCATACAAATAAATCCAGGTCTCATCCATAGTGACCAGTCGATGCAGGAAGTTTTCACTCACATGCTTCTCTGATCTGTTGTCAGATATTTGGGGACCCACTTTGCAGATAGCTTCCTCATGTCAAAATGTTTATGGATAATGAAACAAACACGTTCACGGGAAATCCCCATGATGTCTGCTATTGCTTTAGCTGAAATTGGTTGATTCTCCAGTATGAGGTTGTGCACAGCATTGACAATCTCCAGAACAACAATTCTCAGTTGTCCAGCACGTTCCTCATTGGTGCTGAAGTGGCCCGTTTTACATTTGGCAACCCAGTTTTTAACTGTGGAATATGAAAGGCATTGATCCCCAATGTCTGTGACATATCACCATGAATATCCTTCGTGGACTTTCCTTACAGAAACAAGAATTTTATCACTCCTCTGCTCTCAGTTGCTGTGAATATTGCATTAGACTCCGCCATAAGCCTACGACTTATCAGCAGCCCCTCGTAAAGGTAGTGTTCTCAATATTGACCAGCTTATATCCATTTGTTCTTCAGGGCCATATTAAGTTTGGTAAAGAGGATGGAAATATTATGAGCTGTTTCTGAGAATAGCTGATGTCTGGGAGGTCTTGGAGAAAGACATTATGATAATGAGAATAATGTTAATCTTTTTGTGAAAAATGTTAAAACATTATCTGGTAATGAGCAAATATTATGGCTGTGATAGCAGCATTTAGTGAACAGTTATATCTATTAGTCCACATAAAAGAATTATAGTTGTCAGCCTGACAATGAATCAGTTGTTTTGCTTCATTTTCAGTCGGACTCTAAATGTGTCTGATTGAATATCAGCTTTTTTTTAAGTGTTTTCCATGAGAATAAAAAAGGAGAGGAGAAGTTCTTAAGTGCCAATGCAAAATCTGGAATGAAAGACCCTGGTACTAGTCCCTTCAAGTGGGACAAATTACTTTTTAAGGCCCCCTTAACCCCTTAGCGACTGCGGGCCGTAAAATTACGTCCTTGTGGTCATAACGTTACTGCCCGCGGTCTCCCGGCAACATCATGCTGCGATCGGTACACATCTCAGCTGATTTTCACAGCTGAGATGTGTGCCTGCTAGGCACGAGCAGAATCATTATCTGGTCATGCCGTTTAACCCCTTATATGGCGCTGTCAATATGTGACAGCGCCATTATAAGCGCGATCGCGGTAAAGTTTTACTTACCGCCCGATACCGGAAGTCACGTGACGCGATCACGTGACTTCCGATAGTTGTCATGGTAGCACAAGGTCATGTGATGACTCCTGTACTACACCTGACTTGCTTTCACTTTCGCTGTGCCAGCGGCACAGCAAAAGAGAAAGAGAGCGTATCTGCTGTTTACAGCCTTGTAACTGTGATCAGCAGATACTGCAGAGCGATCGGAATGCTGACCACAATAGCCCCCTAGGGGGACTAGTAAAATAAAAAAAAAGTTAAAAAAAGATTTAAAAAATTAAAAAAAAACAAAAAAACCTAAAAGTTCAAATCACCCCCCATTCGCCCCATTGAAAATTAAAGGGTTAAAAAAATAAAAAATATACACACATTTGGTATCGCCGCGTTCAGAAACGCCCGATCTATCAAAATATAAAATCAATTAATCTGATTAGTATACGGCGTAGCGGCAAAAAAATTCCAAACGCAAAAATGACTTTTTTTGTCGCCACAACTTTTGCGCAAAATGCAATAAGAGGCGATCAAAACGTAGCATCTGCGCAAAAATGGTACCGTTAAAAACGTCAGCTCACGATGCAAAAAATAAGCCATCACTGAGCCATAGATCCCGAAAAATGAGAACACTACGGGTCACGGATTATGGCGTAAAACGTTCGCCACTTTTTTCGGACAAACTTTCGATTTTTGTTTAACCCCTTATATAAAAGTAAACCTATACATGTTTGGTGTCTACGAACTGGCACTGACCTGAGGCATCACACCCACACATCAGTTTTACCATATAGTGACCACAGTGAATAAAATATCTCAAAAACCATAGTGCTATCGCACTTTTTTTGCAGTTTTTCTAAATTGGAATTTTTTTGCTGTTTTCCAGTACACTATATGGTAAAACTGATGGTTTAATTTAAAAGTACAGCTCGTTCCGCAAAAAATGAGCCCTCACATGACCATATTGACTGAAAAATAAAAAAGTTACATCTCTCAGAAAAAGAATGGCGAAAAAAAAAAAAAACGGAAAGCGAAAAATCGGCCGGTCGTGAAGGGGTTAATGGGTTGTCCTCACTATCCTCTTCAGGATTACACCACTCCCCAGCCACCCGACTTCCTGCTTTTTGGGTTTGGCACTCCTTGTGGATTGATAGCTTGCACAAATAGAAACATCTCAGCACAGGTCTGAACAGGTCTCTGCAGCATTAACCCCTTCACCCCCAAACCTGTTTTCACCTTCTTGTCCTGGGCACATTTAACAATTCTGGGCAATGACATTTTATGAGCTAATAACTGAAATGTTTCAACATATCCTAGTGATTCAGAGAATGTTTTTTGTGACACGTTGTACTTGATGGCAGTGCTTAATTGTAGTCGACATGTCAAAATTTCGCAATTTTGAAACTTTACATTTTTAACATTTTTATGCCCTTAAAGTTATACAGTTATGCCACGAAAAATTGTACCATTCAGCAGTGAAGACAAAGTATTTACATTTTTAACATTATAATGTTGTTTTAGCCCCAAGTTTTTAATTTTCTAATGCCTAATACACATAAAAAGGAAAATGAAAAAATGGACCACACAGTTTGTTGTGCAATTTGTTCTGAGTGTACCAATACCTTAAGGCCCCGTCACACTAAGCAACATCACTAGCAACATCGCTGCTAACGAACAACTTTTGTGACGTAGCAGCGATGTTGCTAGTGATGTCGCTGTGTGTGACATCCAGCAACAACCTGGCCCCTGCTGTGAGGTCGTTGGTTGTTGCTGAATGTCTTGGGCCATTTTTTAGTTGTTGCTGTCCCGCTGTGAAGCACAGATCGCTGTGTGTGACAGCGAGACAGCAACAACTAAATGTGCAGGCAGCAGGAGCCGGCTTCTGCGGAGGCTGGTAACCAATGTAAATATCGGGTAACCAAGAAGCCCTGTCCTTGGTTACCCGATATTTACCTTTGTTACCAGCCTCCGCCGCTCTCAGCTGTCAGTGCCGGCTCCTGCTCTGTGCACATGTAGCTGCAGGACACATCGGGTTAATTAACCCGATGTGTGCTGTAACTAGGAGAGCAAGGAGCCAGCGCTAAGCGGTGTGCGCTGCTCCCTGCTCTGTGCATGTGTAGCTGCAGCACACATCGGGTAATTAACCCGATGTGTGCTGTAATTAGGAGAGCAGGGAGCCAGCGCTAAGCGGTGTGCGCTGCTCCCTGCTCTCTGCACGTGTAGCTGCGTGCGCTGGTAACCAAGGTAAATATCGGGTTGGTTACCCGATATTTACCTTAGTTACCAAGTGCAACATCTTCCACGCGGCGCTGGGGGCTGGTCACTGGTTGCTGGTGAGCTTACCAGCAACTCGTGTAGCGACGCTCCAGCGATCCCTGCCAGGTCAGGTTGCTGGTGGGATCGCTGGAGCGTCGCAGTGTGACATCTCACCAGCAACCTCCTAGCAACTTACCAGCGATCCCTATCGTTGTTGGGATCGCTGGTAAGTTGTTTAGTGTGACTGGACCTTTACTTTACAGGCACAGTACAAAGCTCAGCAGGGAAGCAACACAATATTTGTCACGCTCCCCGGGTCCTCGGCTCCCCTTCCCGGGTCCCCTGCCCCGCTCCCCGGCTCACCTGCCACGCTCCCCGCGTCCCAGTCCCTTGTGCCCGTCCTTCCTGGGCTTCCTGGCCGCCGATCCCGGCGCCCGACGGCCTCCCAGGCCCTGCTCGGCTCCCCTGCGTCCTCCTCTCAGCCTCCTTCCCTGGCTTCTGGCACCCGGGCCGCGCGCACGCGCATTAGGGCGCGCGCGCGGTCACTGACCCTTTCTTAAAGGGCCAGCGCCCATTAACAGGAAATGAGGTTAGACAGGTACGGGGTATAAGGGGGTTCTTGTCCAAGGGGGCGGGGCCTGATCTTCGTGTTTTCTGAGCTAGGAGTCAGGTCTCCTTGTGTTTTCCTGCCATACTTACGTATCTCTCTTCTAGAGCTGATCCCGCCTCGCCATCCAGTCCTGCTGAATCCCGAACCCCGCACGCTGTCCGTCTGCCATCTGACAGTCCGTACCATCTCGGATCCCTGCGGTGACCTGTCATCTCGCTCCCAAGGTTCCGGACCCCGCCTGACATCATCTCGGCCTCCGAACCTGAGCTACGTCACTCGGACTACCATCTGTGACTCCGTGGTCCCAGGGACTCCTTCGCTACCTTCACTTGCACGGACTGTTCTGCTGCCCATCAGTGCTTCAGCTACCGGACTCCCTACCACCATCTTAGAGTTCGGTCCAGTGGATCCACCTCCTGGGTCTGCCCGACCGCCCGGCCCTGACAGTAAGATCAGGCCATGGATCCCGCTGCAGCACTATTGGCCCTGCAAGAGGAACTCCAACGCCAGCGTGAAGTCCAGACCCGCATGCTGCAATTTATGACCTCCGTGGACACTCGCCTGTACACATTACAAGCATCAATGACGCCTGCAGCAACCAGGTCTCCCACTAGGCAATCCACGGCTCCCGCACCAGTGGCAGCCGCGTCGGATGCTTCCCGACTCCGTTTGGCGTCACCTCCTCGTTATGCTGGAGATCCCAAGACCTGCAGGGGCTTCATAAACCAATGCTCCCTTCACTTCACGCAGCTGCCCCATCTGTTCGCCTCCGACCAAGCCAAGGTCGCCTTTATAATGTCTCACCTGGAGGGCGAGGCACTGGCGTGGATGAACCCCTTGTGGGAGAAGGAGGACCCCATGACCAAGGATCTTCAAGAGTTCCTGCAGGCCTTTCGCAGTACCTTTGACGAGCCGGGACGCGCCTCTGCGTCTGCTTCATCACTTCTCCGCCTACGTCAAGGAACACTGACGGTGGGCCAATACGCCATCCGTTTCCGCACTTTGGCTTCTGAACTCGGGTGGAATAATGAGGCCCTGACAGCCGCCTTCTGGGAAGGACTGTCAAGTCGCATCAAAGATGAGTTGGCGGGTCGTGACATGCCCTCCACCCTAGATGCCCTGATTGCCCTAGCCACGCGAGTGGACATTCGTTTTCAGGAGCGCTCCAAAGAGCTGGTTCGTGAGCGACGTGCGGTACGGCACTCCTCTCCGCCACAGAAGTCCTCTGTGCCACAGTCATCTACAGCTGGGATTCCTGTCCACGAACCCATGCAGGTTGATCGAGTACGACAGTCTGACCAACGTCGAGCAGAGCGGCTCGCCAAGGGCCTCTGCTTTTACTGCGGAGGGGACACGCATCTCCTACGCTCCTGTCCGGAAAGGCCGGGAAACTCCAAAGCCTAGGGTTGGTAGGAGAGGCCACCCTAGGTGCTGGGACTCTCTCCGACCCAGTTATGTGGACGGTACAAGTATCAACAGGAGAGACGCGCTTCACGGCTGAGGCATACCTCGACTCCGGAGCAGCAGGCAATTTTATCCAGCAGGCCACGGTGGACAAATACCAGCTGCCTGTTACTCTACTCGAGAAGCCCCTACTGATTGCCTCGGTGGATGGGAGACCCCTCTCTGATACCATCTCCTGGATCACGAAGCCGATGGAACTGCGTATCGGTGCTCTGCACACCGAGAACATCGCTCTCTACGTCCTTCCACACATGTCCCACCAAGTCCTGCTGGGACTTCCTTGGTTGCGAACACACGAACCCTCAGTCAACTGGGGTACTGGCGAAATCACCCGTTGGGGCTCTGCCTGTCATGAGAGATGTCTAAAGTCTATACAACCAGTCCGACGACCTCCGGTTCCTGAGAACCTACCGGGTCTGCCCTCGGCCTATTGGTCCTTCACGGACGTTTTTGACAAGAAGGAGTCTGAGGTACTTCCGCCACACCGTCCCTACGATTGCGCCATCGACCTGCTCCCAGGAACAACACCACCTCGAGGACGGATATATCCGTTGTCTCCAGCCGAAACCAGGGCCATGTCCACCTACATCATGGAAAGCCTGGCAAAGGGATTCATCCGGAGATCCTCCTCTCCTGCGGGAGCAGGCTTCTTCTTCGTTAAGAAGAAAGAGGGTGACCTTCGCCCATGCATTGACTACCGGGGCTTGAATCAGATTACTATAAAGAACAAGTACCCCCTACCGCTCATCCCCGAACTGTTCGATCGGCTCAGAGGAGCCCGTGTGTTCACCAAACTGGATCTTCGGGGTGCCTACAACCTAGTTCGTATCCGCTCTGGGGACGAATGGAAGACCGCGTTTAATACTCGCGATGGGCACTATGAATACTGTGTGATGCCCTTCGGTCTGTGTAACGCTCCTGCCGTATTCCAAGAACTGGTGAACGACATTTTCCGGGACCTCCTCTACGTATGTGTAGTAGTTTATCTGGATGACATTCTTGTTTTCTCTCCGGACCTCCAGACCCACAGAGAGAACGTAAAGCTGGTTCTACAAAGACTGAGAGAGAATCGTCTCTACGCCAAATATGAGAAGTGCGTCTTTGAGCAGTCTTCTCTTCCTTTCCTGGGATACATCATCTCGGGGACTGGGCTGCAGATGGATCCCAAGAAGGTCTCCGCCATTCTCAACTGGCCTCCCCCTTCTGGACTGAAGGCAATCCAACGGTTCCTGGGATTTGCCAACTACTACCGCCAGTTTATTCCTCACTTCTCCGCCCTGACTGCTCCTCTCTCCGCTCTGACCAAAAAGGAGGCTAATCCAAAGGACTGGTCACCTGCGGCCGACGCCGCATTTAGCTCCCTGAAGCGAGCATTCGCCTCCTCTCCTGTACTCCACCGACCAGAGTTAAACCGCCAGTTCACCTTAGAGGTGGATGCTTCCTCCTCAGGAGCCGGAGCAGTGCTCATGCAAAAATCCTCCTCCGGGAAGATGGTGACTTGCGGTTTCTTCTCTAAAAGCTTCTCAGCACCTGAACGTAATTACACCATCGGTGACCGAGAGCTATTAGCGGTCAAACTGGCTCTGGAGGAGTGGCGCTACCTCCTGGAAGGAGCAGTGTACCCCGTGATTATCTACACGGACCACAAGAACCTGGAATACCTGCGGTCCGCTCAGCGACTGAACCCACGGCAAGCCAGGTGGTCCTTATTCTTTGCCAGGTTTGACTTCCAGCTTCATTTCCGACCCGCGGACAAGAATATACGCGCTGATGCCTTGTCTAGGTCTCTCATGCCCCTGGAGCAGGAGGAAGAGACTATCCAACCTATCATCTCTCCTAACAAGATTGTTCCGGTGGCTCCTGTCACTCTGGCCCAGATACCACCCGGGAAGACCTATGTCTCTGAGACCGACAGGGAAAAAGTGTTACACTGGGGTCATGCCTCGAAAACAGCCGGCCATGCAGGCCAGAAGAGAACATGGGGTGCGATTGTACGCCATTACTGGTGGCCATCCCTTCGCACGGACGTTGCCGCCTTTGTCTCTGCCTGCCCCTCTTGTGCCAGGAACAAGACGCCCAAACACCTGCCCTATGGCCGTCTTCTGCCTCTGCCGATACCCTCAGTTCCATGGCAACACATAGCGATGGACTTTATTACGGACTTGCCAGTATCCTCCGGACACACAGTCATATGGGTCGTGGTGGATCGGTTCTCCAAAATGGCTCACTTCGTCCCTATGCCCGGACTGCCCTCTGCTCAGGAACTCGCGGAAGCCTATATACAACACATCTTTCGCTTGCATGGCTTTCCTTCCCACATCGTGTCCGACAGAGGAACTCAGTTCACCTCCCGCTTCTGGAGGGCTCTCTGCAAACATCTGGGAGTGACTCTGGACTTTTCTTCCGCTTACCATCCTCAGTCTAATGGCCAAGTGGAGAGGGTCAATCAAATCTTGACATCCTTCTTACGTCACTATGTCAACGCCCATCACGACGACTGGTCCACGCTTCTGCCTTGGGCTGAGTTCTCCCATAACCACCACGTCAGTGAGTCGTCCTCCAAATCTCCCTTCCATGTCGTTTACGGACTACAGCCTTCCGTCCCGTTGCCTATATCCCCTTCTTCGGATGTCCCTGCTGCTGATACTGTAGCCCGTGACTTCGCTACCATTTGGGACTCTGTCAAGGCGTCCCTTGGGCGCGCTTCCCAGCGGATGAAGAAACACGCTGACAAAAGGCGTCTAGACCCTCCGTGTTTCTCTCCTGGTGACCTGGTCTGGCTTGCTTCCCAGTACATCCGACTGAAGATTCCTTCCTACAAGCTGGGTCCTCGCTACATCGGGCCGTTTAAGGTCCTCAGCAAGATCAATGAGGTCTCCTACAAACTGAAGCTTCCGGCCACGATGAAAATACCCAACTCCTTCCACGTCTCTCTCCTCAAGCCGGTGTTCCTTGGTCCCTTCTCCGCTGCTGCCAGCCCGGCTCCTCCTCCTATTGCTGAGGACGACATCTACGCGGTAAGAGATATCGTGGCCATGAAGACTGTTCGTGGCCGGCAGTTCTTCCTGGTGGACTGGGAGGGGTATGGTCCTGAGGATAGATCCTGGGAACCCAGGGAGAATGTGGGCACTCCTCTGATCCGTGCCTTCATGTCTCGGTTGCGGGGAGGGGGGTGTGGGGGGGGGGTACTGTCACGCTCCCCGGGTCCTCGGCTCCCCTTCCCGGGTCCCCTGCCCCGCTCCCCGGCTCACCTGCCACGCTCCCCGCGTCCCAGTCCCTTGTGCCCGTCCTTCCTGGGCTTCCTGGCCGCCGATCCCGGCGCCCGACGGCCTCCCAGGCCCTGCTCGGCTCCCCTGCGTCCTCCTCTCAGCCTCCTTCCCTGGCTTCTGGCACCCGGGCCGCGCGCACGCGCATTAGGGCGCGCGCGCGGTCACTGACCCTTTCTTAAAGGGCCAGCGCCCATTAACAGGAAATGAGGTTAGACAGGTACGGGGTATAAGGGGGTTCTTGTCCAAGGGGGCGGGGCCTGATCTTCGTGTTTTCTGAGCTAGGAGTCAGGTCTCCTTGTGTTTTCCTGCCATACTTACGTATCTCTCTTCTAGAGCTGATCCCGCCTCGCCATCCAGTCCTGCTGAATCCCGAGCCCCGCACGCTGTCCGTCTGCCATCTGACAGTCCGTACCATCTCGGATCCCTGCGGTGACCTGTCATCTCGCTCCCAAGGTTCCGGACCCCGCCTGACATCATCTCGGCCTCCGAACCTGAGCTACGTCACCCGGACTACCATCTGTGACTCCGTGGTCCCAGGGACTCCTTCGCTACCTTCACTTGCACGGACTGTTCTGCTGCCCATCAGTGCTTCAGCTACCGGACTCCCTACCACCATCTTAGAGTTCGGTCCAGTGGATCCACCTCCTGGGTCTGCCCAACCGCCCGGCCCTGACAATATTATAGCACAGATTTTACTGTTTTGGTTTGTGAGTGCCATGTCAGATTGGCAGAGCTCCTCATATGCCAGAATGGCTGAACCCTCCAAAAAGTGACCCATTTTGCAAACACAGAATATTATATCATTTGATGGTGAAAAAACAAAATTACATTTTCACCACAAATATCTAGTTTTTGCTCCAGATTTTAGATTTTCAGCCAGGAAATAGGTAAAATGGCAACAACATTTTTCACAAAATTTCTGCTGAACGTGGAAATACCCCATATGCGGCTGTACAGTACTGTTTAGCCACACGGTGAGAGTCGGGAAGGCAAGAGCACTACTTGACTCCATGAACATAGATTTTTCTAGGATAGTTTATAGACTACATATATAGAGCCATTAAATACCAGAAGAGCAGAATCCTCCTTTGAGTGACCTCATTATGGAAATTACACCCCTCTGAGAGTTTATTTACGGGTTTAGTGATAGCTTTGACTTAATGGGTGTTTTACAAAAACAAACATCAATGGATGTTGCTGAGTAAAAATTGCAAATCTGTCATTGTAGTGCCCAGCTGATTTTTCTGAAGACATAAATACTATGTTCTAAGTACAAAAATCCCAAACATGCAGATGCTAAATG
Source organism: Anomaloglossus baeobatrachus (assembly GCF_048569485.1). Taxonomy (NCBI): domain Eukaryota; kingdom Metazoa; phylum Chordata; class Amphibia; order Anura; family Aromobatidae; genus Anomaloglossus; species Anomaloglossus baeobatrachus. The sequence goes on from NC_134353.1 coordinate 514,537,646, forward strand.
TAGATTTAAGGCCGCTTTACAAGCTGCGATATCGTGACCAATATCGCTAGTGTGGGTACCCGCCCCCATCGATTGTGCGATATGGGCAAATCGCTGCCCGTGGCGCACAATATCACCCAGACCCGTCACACAACTTACCTGCCCTTCTTTCTAAGGGGGCAGTTCGTTCAGCGTCACAGCGACGTCACAGCAGCGTCACTGAACCGCCGCCCAATAGAAGCGGAGGGGCAGAGATGAGCGGGACAAACATCCCGCCCACGTCCTTTCTTCCGCATTGCGGGCAGGAGGCAGGTAAGGAGAGCTTCCTCGTTCCTGCGGTGTCAAACGGAGCGATGTGTGCTGCCACAGGAACGAGGAACAACTTAGTTACTGCTGCAGCAACGATATTCGAGAATGGACCCCCATGTCGCCGATGAGCGATTTTGCACGTTTTTGCAATGATGCAAAATCGCTCAAAGGTGTCACACACAACGGCATCACTAAAGTGACCGGATGTGCGTCACCAATTCCGTGACCCCAACGAGATCGCTTGAGCGATGTCGCAGCATGTAAAGCAGCCTTTAGTGCACAAAAGGGAGAGGGGCTTTTGGATTTAAGACTGCAAATTTTGTTGGATTTTTTTTTATTTTGTTAGGGCTGTATGTTGCTTTTCCAAAGCCTTTATGCTACCAGTACCGTAGAAGCCTCCTAAATTTCCATTAACAGATGAACCTTTTGTTGGGAACACTTTCAATAAAATTTTGGATCACTTTTATTCTGTACGCTATGCTGATCTCTCACATTTTGGTTTTTTTTTGTCTAAATCTGTGAATGATGTAATTCAGATGAAACCACTCAGGAATCCATTTACTATGATGAGGCAGCAGTATTAGGCTATGTGCGCACTTTGCGTCGAGGTAGTTGCAGTTCTAAACACATCCATTGGCAGAAATGTTTTTTGCCAAAGTTGGTTTTGACCACAAAAAACGCTATAAATCCGCGTGCGTTTTTAACGCGATTTACCTTCTTTTTCATTGCTTAAAGTCAGATGCGTTTTCAATACAAAGACACTACTAAATAAAGTTTAACCATTCAATCACTATGAAAAAAACATAAAAAATGATAACAAATATCAGGATTATTATCAATCAAAAAATGGCTTTTTATTATTAAAATGATAAGTTTGTGATAATAATTATGAATAAAATTACATTTATTTATGGATTTTCATAAAAATAATTGTCGGACTGTGTGTGTGTGTAAAGGGACATTTTATGCCATTAATATTTTGCCAAAAACGCATGGAATTAATTGGTCCTAAACGCATGTTTTCAGCATCAAAAAAGCATGTAAAACACTAGAATTTTGATGTTGCTTGTGTTTTGCAACTTCTCATTGACTTCAATGTTAGCAAAACGCAACCCAAATGGCAAAAACAATTGACATGCTGCTTCTTTAAACGCTGAGTTTTTGCCCAAAAATATGCAAATTAAACGCTGCGTTTTTAACAGCAAAGTGCGCACAAGAAATCCCCATTTCCCATAGACTTTGCTTGAAAATGAAAACGCAAGCATTTTGGCATGAAAACGCTGCAGTTCAAAACGCTGCGGAAATGCAGGTAAAAATGCAAAGTGCGCACATAGCCTTACTCTGGACTCAATCTGGCCTCTGTTCAGTGGTATTCCTCTTTTCAGAAGTGTGGTTGACAGTGCTTTACAGAATGTGCACTCAAAACGAAGGACACCGCTAGGGTATAGGACACATTGAGTCCAAGGTAACACTACCTCTGCCTCATTAGGCTATGTGCACACGCTGCGTTTTTCTCTGACCACAAAGATGCTGCATTTTTGCCCCCCAAAAAACGCTCAAAAATGCATCCGCAGCAAATCGCATAAAAGAACGCATGCGATTTTGTACATTTTTTGATGCATTCCTTTATGCGTTTTTTGCAGCGTTTTTCTCCATTATATTCAATGGGTGAAAAACGCAGGGAAAAACACAAAAAGAATTGACATGCTGCATCTTTGTGGTCACAACAAAAATGCAGCAAAAGAACCCTGCAATGTGCGCACAGCAAAAATGAAATCTCATAGACTTTTCTGGGGAAGGAAATTCTTGCAGTTTTGAGACCAAAACTACACCCGGAAAAACGTGGCAAAAAATGCTGCGTGTGTACTGCCCCGCACTCGGCTGCAGCCGAGCCGCTCGGATCCGGGCTCGTTGGTGGGCGGCTCGAGCGCTGGGGTCACTTCGCTCTGAAAGGGGATGCTGGCACTTTTTGTGGGGGTTAGGTAGGTGCATGGCCGGAGCCGCGCTTGAGTTCGTGACGCCATCCACGGGATGTGGTGAAGGTAGACACCACAGCTGCAGTTACGGGGCACCCGGGGGAGATGGTAGTGCAGCACGTTGTTAACCCCTCCGTGGGCAGGGATGGTGGCCCCGGCACCCGTTGGGGGTAGCTGGGCAGTGCAGGGCGGTGCGCGGCCGGATGGCACTGTTGTACTCACTGTTATTGACACACACAAGTCTCTGGTAAACCAAGTTGATGGTGGTCGGTGCCCGCAGCCGGCTGCGTCTGGTCCCCCACCCGGTTCGGTGGTCTTGGCCTTTCTCCTGCACCGTGCTGTGTAACTGTGGACTGCCTGCGCTTCAGCGACGGGAGTTCGCTCCCCGGCTTTGTGGATGTCGGGAGAGCCCTTTGCCCGCAGACGCTGGCCCGTGGGATCTCTCTGCCTGTGCGGTGCCTTTCTATCTTTCTCGGTTGGCTGTTGTCTTCAGTTGGGACTTGGGTGGCAAAGGATCTATAGTCCAGACCGCAATCAGTTAATTAACTCAGTCCAGTGGATTCTGGACCTCATTTCAGGGTCTGAGTACCCCCCTGTGTGCTCCGGTTTCCGAGTCGGTTGCCCGGGTCGGTACTGGCGGGCCACTACCCTATCCCGGTCCACCACGGTTCCAGGCTAAGGCCACCATTTGCCTCCTAGCCAAAAGTGCCTGGGCTCCACTGCTCACTCTCTCCTCTCAACTGACTGACTGCTCTATTTCCTGCCTTAGGCCCTCTGAACTCCTCAGTGGGCATGGTCAACCACCTGGCTCCGCCCCCTGGTGTGTTCATCAAGCACTGAGGGAGGTGACTAGGTTTTAATGGTTGGCTGATGACACCTTTTTTGGGGACAGGTGTAGTGCGGGGGTCTATCTGTGACTACCTGGCTAGTCCAGGGCGTCACACTCCCCCTTGGTTAACTACAGACCATCCGCGAGCTGTCCGACCACCACCGTTTATTTTGTAACTGAAAAAGATAAAAGTTTTTTGAACATTTACAAATATAATAATGTATTTACAATATGAAGGTTTAGGATTCATCCCTTCACAGGAGGCATTTTGCTTAAACGTTACGGAACATTTTTATTAAACCAGGAACGGGACGGTACCGGGTCCTTCCATTTGCCCACCCAAGCAAACCTAAACCTTGATGCTGCCTCTAAAAACAGGTCAGCACCCCTTTTCCCCAGTCCAGGAATCGGGTTCAGGTCCGGGTATTGCCCATACGGGCGGGTAATAAGTTCCTTACCCGGCAGTCTCTCAGAGGCCCCACGTCCAGGGGACCCTTGGTCCAGAGGGTTGTCACCGGTCTGCATGGTGATGAGACCTCGACCTCCTCTGCCGCAGGCGCTTCCTCCAACCAGCCTCTCTGAAGACCGTAGGATGGGAAAGGTGGTCCGGAACTATTTACAAACCCAAAAGTTATTGGGTGGCCTGCAAGTTCTCGGCCATGTCTGTTCAAACTTTAAAACATCAGGAACATCAACTGTAAAATTTCAAACTTGCGGCGGGTTCCGGCTCCTTTAAGGCCGGCCATTTTCAGGGCACATGCGTGCAAAGTGCCTTAGCTGCCGACAGTACCTGCAGAGCGCCATCATCATGTTTCCGAAGATGCCAATGACGAGTGGGGCCTCATCCTCTGAGACGGACTCCGTATCATCCCCTTAGCTGCTGCCATCTGTCATCTCCTGTTCTGAGTTGGCGCCTACGGGGTCTGTTCCTGTCACGGCCGGGCGGACTGCCGGGGCTGACATCCTTCCTGCGGCAGGCGGGTCGCCGCTAGCTGTCACTCGGGGAGTCACCACCGGAGCCTCTGGACCCGCCACTCCTGCGACCAGAGCAGGAGCTGTAACCTCTTCCTCGTCGGCAGCATTCTCTGCGGGCACCGCCGCTCCAGTGGTCGGCACGGGGCCGGCATCAGGCTTGGGAGCAGACATCCTCCATCTGCTCCCCCTTGGTCTTTTTGCGGAGCTCCCTTCTTTTTCCAAGAAGTCTCGTTTTTCTGACCTTGGTGGCTAGGTTTTAATGGTTGGCTGATGACACCTTTTTGGGGACAGGTGTAGTGCGGGGGTCTATCTGTGACTACCTGGCTAGTCCAGGGCGTCACACATGCGCACATAGCCTTAGAAGGAATCTTTAGTCAGGGGCGTTGTCTGAATCCCGATTTTCAGAGATTTACACGTAAACACCAGATATAGGTGCACAGCATAGAGCACAGGATAAATGTGAGATGAGCATGACTGCAATATTTGGTATGCAGAAGGAACAAATCAACAGGAGGTTGAGAATTGGTTTTATTTATTTTTTATGCAGTCACTGGGCAGTTTAACTGATAAAACGGCTTTAAACTTTGGGTCAGTATGATTACAGCTTTACCAGATTAAAATAGGTTTTTTTTATGTTTGGCTACTACTTTTTTTTAGAAAAATTAGTTTTTGCATTGACATATTTTGAGAGCTAAATTTTGTCTATATTTCTACTGACAGAGTCATGTGAGGAGTTGTTTTTTTTTGCGGGATGAGTTCATGTTTTTTTTTGTACAATTTTCGGGAGCACAACATTTTTTGAACACTTTCTATTATGATTTTTTGGAGGCAGAATGAACAAAAAACAGCAATTCAAGAATTGTTTTTTTTTGGGATTTTTTTTTAATGCCATTCTCCTTGTGGTAAATTTGATAAGACACCTTTACTTCTTGGGTCAGTACGAATACAGCACTAACACATTTATTTTTTTTTATGTTTTGTCATTTTTACAAATAAATTTTATAGAAACCAGCCTAGTCAGGTATTTCTCACTTTACTGTTTTGGCACTGTCCGATCACATCCCAGGTGGGGCTAATTATACTCACATTACACCTGCCTTCTTTGCTGGCTATATTTCTAGGTAGATTACAGCTAAGGAGTCCAGTCCTGCAGCTTAGAGCTTTTGCCTGCTAGGCAGAGACCATTTGTTTTACTGCTCTGTGTTTGCTCATTTATCTTCCTAAGGCCGGCTTCACACTTGCGACTAACTCGCACGAGTGCAATGGGAGAAATTCTCGCATTGCACTCGGACCCATGTTAATCAATGAGGCAGCTCCCATCTGCTATTTTTTTCTCAGTCCAAATCGGACTGCGAAAAAAATCGCAGCATGCTGCGTTTTGGTGAGTTTCATGCGCGAGTCACTCCAATGAAAGTCAATGGGTGCGTGAAAAAAAACGGATGTCACACAGACGGCACACACACCATCCTAGTGACATCCGTTTTAATAAATACATTTATCGCATGTTGCAGAAAACACTGCAAATGAGTGAGGTCTGTCGATGTCGGTCTCTCTGTCAGTCGGTCTCTCTGTCTCCCTGTCTGTCGGTCTCTCTCTCTCTGTCTGTCCATCTCTGTCAGTCTATCCCTCTCCCCCCTCTCTCATACTCACCGATCCCCGATCACCGGCGCGGCGCTGCACGGCATTCACACTGCTCCGGCAGCTTTTCCTCTTTTCAAAAAGCCGGCCGCTCATTATTCTATATAGTTCTCACTGCTTTCCCCGCCCACCAGTGCCTATGATTGGTTACAGTCAGACACGCCCCCACGTTGAGTGACATCTATCTCACTGCAACCAATCACAGCCGCCGGTGGGCGTGTCTATATCATGCAGTAAATTAAAAAAATAATTAAAAAAAACGGCGTGCGGTTCCCCCCCAATTTTGATACCAGCCAGGGTAAAGCCATATGTCAGGAGGCTGGTATTGTAAGGATGGGGAGCCCCACATTATGGGGAGCCCCCTACCCTAACAATATCAGCCAGCAGCCGCCCGGAATTGCCGCATCCATTAGATGCGACAGTCCTGGGACTGTACCTGGCCATCCTGATTTGCCCTGGTGTGGTGGCAATCGAGGTAATAAGAAGTTAATAGCAGCAGCCCATAGCTGCCACTAAGTCCTAGATTAATCATAGCAGGTGTCTCCCCAAGATACCTTCCATGATTAACCTGTAAGTTAAAGAAAATGAAGACATACACCAAAAAATCCTTTATTTGAAATGAAGAATAAAAAAACCCACCCTCTGTAATACAACCCTGATTCTGATCTGGCATATATATCCTAAGTTATATGTAAAGGGTTGTTAAAAATCCACATTTAACTTTTAGGATCGCTACTTCCAATAGGTGGCGCTGTGCTAGAGTTTGTTTCCTGTCCTGGAGAGACAATTTGATTAATCTGATCAGTAATGTAATGCGCTGCAGTGAACATGCATTGAAATGCATTACACTCGTCAGTGTTACACTGGTGAAAAATACATTTTAACCCATGCTGCTGGCATGGTCTAATAGGCCCTGAAGCTGACAAACCCAAAGGCCATTGTTTGACCTCCAGTTGCCATGGCAACTATCAGGAGCCCTCAATGTAATTGCAGGGGTGCCAATTGGGTTGGAGAGGGAGCTTCCTCCCTTCCTTAGCCTCCTAACTACTGCAATTGCTATTGATTGTGGCATTTGGGAGGTTAAACAGTTAGGAGTGGTGGCAGCCAGAGCTTGCGTATCAAGCCAAGCTCCCTGCGGTGACTGTTTATGCACAACTTATGTGCCCGCATGATTGCCATGACATAACTGTATGTCAATTTGTGGGAATTAGTTCACAATCATAATGTACAGTTATGTCAAATATCGTGAAGGGGTTCAAGGAGTGCAATTGTACTGATGCTAGTTGGAATTTGGAGCTAACAGTTAACTCCAGCAATCTGGCCAGCTTCAGAGCAGCGCTTACAAGCTCTATAGAAAAAAGCTTGTTAACATTGTGTTTCATGCCTATGAGACCAGTAAATGCTAATAGACTGCAGTGAAGGTGGGTCACTTGGGCAACGAGTAGTAAGTAACAAAATGGTTAAATCACTCAGTTCTTCAGAACAAAAAGGATTTTATATAACAAGTAAACTGCAAAAATTGCTTTTTTTACCAGAATTTGTGAATTTTAGCCATTTTAACTTCTATGTACATTATAACGCCAGCTGGGGATATAAGATAGCTGTCTATACCATGTGTGAATTGAACTATATGACAAGTGGGGGTCTGCCCAAGGGCTTGGTAATTAAGGGGAACCACAACCACCCCCATCCTTTTATAGCTGATCTGATTATTTTCTATTTTTGACACTCAACTGGACAATATGATGAATGTCTCACACATGGCGGAGGAGGGGGAACAAAAGTAATTTGATTTTTTGACCTTTAGGTTTATGTTGTTTAAAAGACTATTTCTGTACTAGCAATATTAGTATTTCTATGGGCTTCAATATTATAAACAGACATATGGCATGAGCTATAAAGCTGATTTTTCTATTAGCCTAATAGTACAAGGAAAATGTTATTTTGTTAGATGTTAATATCCAAGCCATTCATGTATGTGTGTAACTTGTATGAAATAATATTGGAATTGCTATTTGTGTGTTTATTCAAAATTAGTGCATCATCAAAAATGACCTAATGTGTAAATTGAGTTTTGTCTTAATTTTTTTTAATTTTTTTTTATTTTCATATCTTTAGCTTTATTAAACTATCCTGTCATATTGCAATTTGGACCTCACACCAAACCTAATATTAGACTCCTATGGCCTGTTCTGTATAAATCACTTTTCAGCCGTCATTACATTATCATCACAGGCAGGATAACAATAAGAGGTATCAGCTATATATAGATCCTATATAATCACATCATTCACAATAGATGATGCACAAAGCTTACTCATCCCTTTTTCTGCACAATGACCTCTGCACAGACCACAGAGCATGCGTAGAAAACTCTCCTCTATAATTCAATGTTGCAGAACCTGGTCATTGCTCACTGTGGTCTATATGGCTGCTGTTAAAGAGAATCTGTCATCACGTTTTTGCTCCCCCATTTGAGAGCAGCAAAATGTAGAGACAGAGACCTTGATTCCAGCGATGTGTCACTTACTGAGCTGTTTGCTGTCATTTTTATAAAATCAATGTTTTTTCTGCTGCAGATCTAGCAGTTACACAGAGCTCATAAATATGCTGGACAGGATAATATCCTACTGATTAAATAGTGATTTTATCAAAACTACAGTAAGCAGCCCAGTAAGTGACACACCGCTGGAATCCGGATCTCTGCCCCTACATTATGCTGCTCTCAGATTAGTTGGTAAAAACCTGGTGGCGGATTCCCTTTAAGTAGATATCTAAATGCTGATACTAGCGGCTTAGGGAAAATATCCGCTCTTATCATTATGCTTAGAATTAAAAAATAAAAATAGAATAAAATAAAAAAAGATTAGAGAAAAATTGAATATGAAGAATGCCTAGGTTTTATTTAATAAAAACTTGGAGGCGGTACTTTCGCTTTCACACGTTTAGTGTCCCTGTAAAAGCCAATGTAATATATTCACACTTATAAAGTACAATAATGAGATTAACACTTCAGGTAAACACTTTGCACCTTCATAAATTTGTTGTAGAATAATTATTTCTAATTAAGTGGTTTAGAAAATTAGATGATGATTGAGCTAAGGGCACAAACACATCAGCAGTATTCTGCCGCATTGCCGGATCCGGCATAAGGGCAGTACAGTACAATACAGTTCACAGACAGTGCGGCAAGCCCCGGTCACATGCTGTCACATGCTCCGGTCAAATGACCGCATGTGCCCGGAGCTTGCCAGTGAACTGTAATGTACTGTACTGTCCTTGTGCCGGATCCGGGAGTGCGGCAGGAAAAAGATCAGTTCACACTTCAGGCAAAACACCATGTGCTGCTTCTAACACACAGATATATGCTCATTTTCAGATAGAAAGAGGAACCAGACACTTTGATTTTTGGAATATCTGTACAGTGCTCAGGTCTTTATGGCAAATGTAGTTTCCAGAAGCCTAAGTAGAAATTGGTGAAAATATAATGCAATATAATACATAGCAAAAATATCAATTGGGCCTAAAGATAGTGATATAGTCTCAAATAAAGAATTAATTGGCCTTGAGGTCCTAAAAGTTATTGATCTGTCACCATTCTATGATCGTTGAAACCTTACTATTATTAATTTCCTATTTAAATCAGCAATAAATTGAGATGGGAGAATTGATTTGCGTGACCCTAGTCCAGCAATCTGGTCAGTATGCTCTGACTGCTTGAAGGGAGCCATTCGAATCATTGCTTAACTATTGGCATCCCCTCTCCTCTTAGATTAGCCAGCCTGGCGCAACATCAGGGCAGCTAATCAAAAAAGGAGCCGCAGATACCATCACAGGGAATACTGATCTCACTGATGGACTGAGGTCTTGTAAATTGATTTTTCCATCTATAGTAGAGACTACATTTGATACTAAATAAGTCATTAAAACAGCGCTCCTCACTATCAAATATGAATACTCAGCATATACACTGTATATCTCCGCATTACTGCTGCTTTGCAGCTCACAGATGATATAATATTGAATATGTACAAGGATGTAGCCCAAAAAACTGAAAATTACTTATTTAACCCTAGAATGCGTACCTGGGGCCTCGCAGGCCTGCTAGGTCACTTGTTTTCTATGGTTAATTTTTATGGTTGCACGTTCTAGGGTTAAACAATCTTTATTCAAGATATCATCCTGAAAAAATGAATCCCCTTCAAAATGCTGTTTATTCGATGATATGCACCAGTCCTAACTGTTTGTTCAGTGTTCAAAGCATTTTTTAATTCTTCTGAACTGATGCTGCTAAGTGCATCTCTAGGTTTTTCTTCATTCTTGGGAATAAGAAGTTGCAGGGGGCTAGATCGGGCAAGTAAGGCCATTTTTCGCCAAAAACTGGTTGACTTTCAATGCTAAGTGGTAGTAATGTTGGTTCCCAATGGAGCCCTAAGGAACAAATGCAACATGACAAATCATAGGCGATGAACCTGTCTTCCACTGGCTGAACCGCTGTTTGGATTCAGGATCATAGCAGTAGATTCATCCACTGCAATGACTTCTTTTAATTTTTGACATAGTCTCTGACAGTTCTCAATATGCCACAGTTTTCTTTAACAGGAAACATAATCTGATCTCTTTATGTAAATTGCTTTGTTACCCCATTTAACCCTATACAACCATGATCATTTTTTTCCCCACTGTTACCTCATGCTATCCCAACTCATGCCTCCCCATTTTAACGTCAAAATCAATAAAAAAACATAATTTGATGTTGGCGCGTTGCTCCTTAAGGTTTGCCATGACAAAATAGCTGAGGGCAGTGGGAGAAGTATTAGAAAACAATCACTCTGTCTACTGTGATGGTTTCTCATAAACACTACTTGGCCAACTGAGCAGGGAGAGTGTCTAGTAACCGTAACTGGCGGGAGAGGGCAGCACTGCCAACCCACTTGTCTACAGAAAATAATTATAGTTTTTTTGGGATACCTACTCATATATCTCTGAACTGTACAAGGGCATCGTATCTGTCTATTGGTGGAAAATATCAATTGAATGCAATAAGCAATAAGCATACATATAAGATTATTCAAAATGTAAATTGTTTTCAGTTATTATTAACTAGAGTTGAGCGTGGTTCGTGGTTCTCCAGTTCGCGGTTCAAGTGATTTTGGGGGCTATTCTAGATCGAACTAGAACTCGAGCTTCTTGCTAAAGCTCGATAGTTCTAGTTACGTTCGAGAACGGTTCTAGCAGCAAAAAGCCAAGCTAATTACTAGCTGGCTTTCCGCTGTAATACTGTAAGTCACTCTGTGACTCACACTATTATGACATTTCAGCGTATAGTCAGCGGGAACAGCGCGTTCAGATCACTGCTGCTGGGATAATGGCGATCGCCATTTTTTTTTTTCTGTTCTTCCTTCCCTCCCGTGTAGTGGGGCGGGCCAGCATGTCAGCCAATCCCAGACACACACACAGCTAAGTGGACTTTTAGCCAGAGAAGCAACGGCATGTGTGATAGAATGTCCATGTCACATGTCCCTGCATTATAAATACGGCATCTGCCCGTCTGGACGTCATTATCTGCCTTCTGCGTCTTGGTGTCAGTCACCGCAGGTGCCGCTCCTGTCTCCGATACTGCTGTGTATGCTCTACACACAGCGCTATACAGAATAGGGATAGAAGTTTCTTTCAGCCCTTCTAAGGGCTAATTACAGCAGGCTCAGAGCCATAGGTGACAGTCAGGTCCGTGGAAAGAGGTTTTAACAGCTACAGATAACAGCGTCTGTGTAGCTAAGGTCAAGGAGTTCCTTGCTGCATTTCACCATTAGGAGGGATAAAAAGTGAGGTTTCCTTTCCTCTACACTGACCCACAACCCGGCCACTGTACCCTCCTGCCCTTTGCACACTCAAGCTCATTGTTATTAAGCCATTATACTAGCAAACACTGAGGAAACTTAGTGGCATCCTAAAAGTGGCTGTTGGACTTCCATTAGTGTCCCACTGGTTCAAATCTATTTGCAGCACCTCTGCATTGCACACTCAAGCTCATTGTTAATAAGCCATTATAATACCAAACACTGAGGAAACTTAGTGGCATCCTAAAAGTGGCTGTTGGACTTCCATTAGTGTCCCACTGGTGCAAATCTATTTGCAGCACCTCTGCATTGCACACTCAAGCTAATTGTTACAAAGCCATTAAAATACCAAACACCGAGGAAACTTAGTGGCATCCTAAAAGTGGCTGTTGGACTTCCATTAGTGTCCCACTAGTGCAAATCTATTTTCAACACCTCTGCATTGCATACTCAAGCTCATTGTTACAAAGCCATTATACTACCAAACACTGAGGAAACTTAGTGGCATCCTAAAAGTGGCTGTTGGACTTCATTAGTGTCCCACTAGTGCAAAGATATTTGCAGCACCTCTGCATTGCATACTCAAACTCATTTTTAATAAGCTATTATACTAGCAAACTGTGCTGCCAGTTTAAGGGCCATAGTTTCATTGTCCGGGATAGTTATTGTTGTTTATTCTGCTGTCAATAAAGGTAGACCACCGCTGCAATCTACACCACCTCTCAATTTTTACTACCACATTTTAAGTGGACATTCTTGTCGCTAGCAAAATGAGTGGCAAAATGACAGATGCTGGTGGAAAGGGGAACAGGCGTGTTGGAAAAGGAAAAAAAGTTTGTGTCCGTGGGGAAAGTGGCAAAGCTCCATTAACATCTGCTGAAGATAGGCCATCTTCCAGCAAAAGTAAGATGTCTACTACTTTCCGTGGACAATCGGATGTGCTCCCTTTTTTACGAACACGAACAACTGGAACAAAGGTAGATGTTGCCCAAAAAAAGAAAATGCTTGAATGGACCTCAAGTGGTCCAACAAGTGCCCTCTCCTCCACCTCAACTACCGCATCAAAAAACACCAGTCCTCTGAGTTGTAATCCCAATCACACTTGCTTTCTCCCAGCTCTCAAGTCTCCATTCGCCCTGCACAGTATGGTGGAACAGAGATGGCTGAGTCTGCAGAGCTGTTCAGTCACACTATAGCCTGGGAATCAGAGGTCTTCTCCCAAGCTACAGTGAGTACAGACCAGGAAATGGTCTGCAGTGATGCCCAGAACCTTTGTGACTCAGATTCAGACTGTGATGACCAAGTTTCTGAGCATAATGTTGACCCTTATTCACAAACTGAAACACCTGTTGTAACAGACAATGAGGAACGTACTGATGACGATGAGACGCAGATATCAGATTGGGATGACAACTTAAATATTCGTTCAGGGCAGGAAGAGGCTCGTCTGAGGGTGAGGGGAGTGCAAACACAACGCTTGATGAGGAAATTCTAGATCCCGCCTACTGTCAACCCACAGTCAGGCACTCGAGGAGGTCAACAGAGGCAGTGGAGGAGGATGCTACTGACGACGAAGTTACCTTGCGCCTTCCTGGACAGAGGAGGAGTACTGGTAGCATGTCTACAACTGCATCCTGAGCCACCACTCTACCTCTGAGCACTAGTCGGGGTGGCTCAGCAAGTCGCATGCCCTCTAAGCCTTGCCTAGCCTGGTCCTTTTTTGACATAGCAAAAGATCGCCCAAATCATGTGATATGTAAAATTTGTCGTGATTCTGTTAGTAGAGGGCAAAACCTCAGCAGTTTGACAACTTCTTTCATGAATCGTCACATGAATAAATATCATATGTCCCAGTGGGAAGCTCACCGTGCTGCAATGCGGCTTAGCGGAGCGGACCATCCACCGCCTGCCCCTTCCAGTGCATCCGCGCGCTCTTCATCTTCTAGGACTGTGGGGACAGCTGTCACACCTGGTTTTCCATGCACAACTTCCACCACTGTAACCGCAACAGGCAGTTTGCTTGGTCGATCGTCAGTTGGTTTGGAAGGGGAAACAAGTGCGTGTGTACAGCTCTCTCAGACATCGATATCACCAACGTTGGATGAAGGCAACATCATGTCTACGCCTGCACTCTCCTCACAAACCTGCATTTTTCCAGGGACACCCTACTCACCACCGTCTACAGACAGCAGCCAGATCTCTGTCCCTCAGATGTGCACAAATAAAAGGCCATTTCCTGCAACCCATGAGAAAGCTAAGAGGTTGACTTTATCCCTCTGTAAGCTCTTGGCTACCGAAATGCTGCCTTTCCGCCTGGTGGACACACAGGATTTTAAAGACCTTATGTCTGTCGCTGTGCCCCAGTACCAGATGCCCAGTCGCCACTACTTCTCTAAGAAAGGTGTGCCTGCGCTACACCAGCGTATCGCACACATCACCGCTTCCTTGAGAAACTCTGGGTGTGAACGGGTGCATTTCACCACAGATACTTGAACCAGTAAGCATGGACAGGGACGTTACATGTCGCTGACTGGGCACTGGGTAACTATGGTGATATATGGTGAAGGGTCTGCTGCACAAGTCTTGCCGTCCCCACGACTTGTGTGTCAATCCTCTGTCTGTCCAAGTTCCTCTTACACACCAATTTTAGTAAGAATTAGAGAATTCAACTGTTAATAGACCGAAAACTGATTACTCTAAAAACAATTTTTATTTATAAACATTAAAATTATAAGTTCAAGCTATATTTCATTGTATGTAGCTATATCGGTCAGTGAACACACATCCAGTCGTTCAGAGCTAGATATATTCTAAGGGGATATCAGACTAGGGAGATTAAGGATAGCCCAGTGAGGTTCTTTTTGATAAAAATCGTAATATCAACAAAGATGTTAAATAATGGCCTGGTCATAGATCCCTAGTCCTTCACCTTCCTGGCCGCGGAGGTGAACACCATAATGTTTCGGGCGCCCCCGCTCCTCGTAGGGATCCTATTCAGCCCGATACTGACAGGGTGAGGTGCTGAGGTCCATTCTGCATATTTAAAAAAAATAAAATTGTTTTTAGAGTAATCAGTTTTCGGTCTATTAACTGTCCAAGTTCCTCCACTGCTTCTGCCTCCTCAACCTCATCTGGGTCCTCCACCTCCGCCCCAAGCCTGCCTGGTCAGGCCCCAGCGTTGTAACTGCGCAGAAGGAATCACGCACCCCTCATTACTATGCTGGCAGCAGAGCGTAACGGCATCAGGCGGTCTTTGTCTTGAAATGTCTTGGAACTAAGAGTCTCACAGCGGCTGAGTTGTGGGCAGCTCTGGAGACTCAGTTTGTTACATGGTTGTCTCCACTCAACCTGCAGCGTGGTAAGACCGTGTGCAACAATGCTGCAAATCTGTGTGCGGCACTTCGCCTAGGCAAGGTGACACACGTGCCTTGTATGGCTCACGTGTTGAACCTTGTTGTCCAGCAATTTTTAACACACTATCCCGGTCTAGATGGCCTTCTGAACAGGGCACAAAAACTGTCTGCTCACTTCCGCCGTTCAACCGCCACAGCTGAGCTACTTGCATCACTCCAGAAGTCTTTCGGCCTGCCGGTTCATCACCTGAAATACGATGTGCCGACATGCTGAAATTCGACTCTCCACATGTTACAGCGACTGTGGCAGCACCGCCGAGCCCTGGTGCAATACGTCATGACGTATAGCCTGGGCCAACGAGATGCAGAGGTGGGGCAGATCACCCTGATGGAGTGGTCTCAGATCAAGGACCTATGCAGCCTTCTGCACAGTTTCGACATGGCGACGAATATGTTTAGAGCTGACAATGCCATTATCAGCATGACAATTCCAGTCATTTACATGCTAGAGCACACGCTAAACACTATTCGGACTCAGGGGGTGGGACAACAGGAAGGGGAGGAACTACAGGAGGATTCATATGCGCAAGAGACAACAACATCACCAAGGTCCAGATGTTCATCATCACCAAGGCGGCAGGCAAGGGACCATGGGGGACAGGGATCAACAAGGGTGCATGGTAGCAGGCGAAATGTTGAGGAAGGTGGAGGAGAACATGAAGAAATGGAGGACGAACTGTCCATGGACATAGAAGACTCAGCGGATGAGGGAGACCTTGGTCAAATTTCAGTTGAAAGAGGTTGGGGGAGATGTCAGAGGAAGAAAGAACGGTTAGCACCTCTATGCCACAAACACAGCGTGGACTTGGTCCGCATGGCTGCGCCAGACACATGAGCGCCTTCTTGCTGCACTACCCTCAACATGACCCTCGTATTGTCAAAATTAGAAGTGATGATGAGTACTGGCTTGCCACACTATTAGATCCCCGGTACAAGTCCAAATTTTGTGACATCATTCCAGCCATAGAAAGGGACGCACGTATGCAGGAGTATCAGCAAAAGCTGTTACTCGATCTTAACTCGGCTTTTCCACAAAACACCCGTGGTGCACGGAATGATTCTCCCAGTTGTAACTCGACAAACATGGGACGTTCTCGTCATCTTCAACAGTCTAACTGTACCAGCAGCACTGTATCTGGTGCTGGTAACAGCAATTTTGTTGAATTTTTTCATAATTTCTTTAGACCATCCTTTGCAAAGCCACCAGAGACAACAAGTCTGACACATAGTCAACGGCTGGAGAGGATGATACAGGAGTATCTCCAAATGAACATCGATGTCATGACTTTGCAACTGGAGCCTTGCTCATTTTGGGCTTCAAATCTTGAAAAATGGCCAGAGCTCTCCACTTACGCCTTGGAGATTTTGTCGTGTCCAGCTGCCAGCGTTGTCTCTGAACGTGTCTTCAGTACTGCTGGGTGTGTGCTGACAGATAAGCGCACGCGTCTGTCCAGTGACAATGTGGACAGACTAACATTCATCAAAATGAACAATTCATGGATCCACAAGGAATTTACTACCCCTGTGTCATCCTGGGGAGAGTAAATGCTTGTGTATTTTGAATGTGCTTGATGCAAATCTAGCTGTGAAGTGTACAACTGGGGCACAAGTGCTGCCACTGAAAGGGTGGGTGTCTGTGTGGCCCAATTTTTGGAAAAAAGGGAGACTCCGCTTGGAGTAACCCTTGCTTGCAGTGTTTTTTTAAAAAGGAGCCAAGATGAACAAGTCATGGTTCAGCAAAGACTTTGCTATCTACCCCGGTGCAATCCTGGGGACGGTTAAGAATGGCGTATTTTTGAATGAGCTTGATGCAAATCTACCTGTCCAGTTTGCAACTGGGGCACAAGTGCTGCTACTGAAGTGGTGTCTGTGGGACCCAATTTTTGGAAAAAAGGGAGACGCTGCTTGGAGTCCCCTTGCGGTGTTATACATGATTTTAGAAGGGCATGCCATGCCTATATCTGTGTCTCGTCCTCGTTTTCCTCGTAACGCTGTTTTGTTTTCGCATGAGAATTTGTTCTTGTCACTTTCCCATGTGTTTGTGTTGTGTTGTGAGTTGTTTGTCACCTTTTGGACACCTTTTGTGGGTGTTTTTATGTGTTTGTGATTGCCTCCCATTGTTTCCTATGCGGTTCGAGTGGTTCGCCGAACCGGTTTACCAAACTGAACTCGAATGAGACCTCCGTTCAGCGAACTGAACTCGAGCCCAACCACGGCCATACAAGGGCATGTTTTTGCGGGACGAGTTGTACTTTTAAATGAAACCATAAGATTTACCTTACCACATAGTGTACTGGAAAACGTCAAAAAAGTTCCAAATATGGAGAAATTGCAGAAGTGTGATTGCATGATTGTTTTTGAGATATTTTATTCACAGTGTTCACTATATGGTAAACTGATGTTTCGGTGTGATGCCTCACGTAGGTACAAGTTAGGAGACATAAAACATGTATAGGTTTACTTTTATCTAAGGGGGTTCAAAAGAAATTAGAATTGTGTCCAAAACAGTGGTGCACTTTTTGCGACATTTTACGCAACACGTAGCATTTCATTTTTCGGGATCTATTGCTCATTTATAGCTTACTTTTTTGCGTCTCAAGCTGACGTTTTAATGGTACCTTTTTTGCAAAGATGCGATGTTTTGATCACCTCTTATTGCATTTTGTGCAAAATTTGAGGCAACCAAAAAAACATAATTTTGGTGTATGGATTTTTTTTTGCCACTATGCGGTTTGCTGATCGGCTTACTTGATTTTATTTTTTGATAGCTTGGGCATTTATGAATGCGGTGATACAAAATATATGTATATTTTTTATTTTTTTAACCCTTTCATTTTCATTGGGGCGAAAGGGGGGTCACTTGAACTTTTAGGTTTTTTTTATTTGTTTTTTAATTTTTTTAACCTTTTTTTTTTTTTATTTTACTACTCACCCTAGGGGGCTATAAGGATCAGCTGTCTGATCGCTCATTTATTTCTGTTGATCACAGCTACACAGCTCTAATCACCAGAAATGCTCACCTCTTGTCACTGGCAGCACCTGGCTGAGTGAAACAGGAAGTGACTCATGCTAGAACAGGAGTCATCACATGACCCTGTGCTACCAAAACAACTATTGGCTCACAGTGATCACGTTACTTCGACTCTGATGGAGCCAGGTGAGTAAAAGACTTACTGCGGCAGGAATTTAAATGACTGTCACTTTTTGACAGTGCCATTTAAGGGGTTAACAGGCATGGGTGGAATGCAGATCCACTCATGCCTGTGAGGCACACATGTCAACTGTTCAAATTAGCTGACATGTGCGGGATGCCTGCCAGCTGCCGGCAGTAGCCGGCGGAATTACACTATTACTATTTATGATGATTATAATTTTACAGCCCATGGTTGTTAAGGGGTAAATACATTATTATTGCATTTATCGGCATCTAGTTAATGCTACCCCATATGATTGTGAACATTCACCCTTTCTATTATAAAAGTATATTATACATTCAGATATCACTGGCTCATTGTAAGAAGGGTACAAAACTTCTCCATTCCGTTAAAATAATTGTGTGTTTCCTTTTAAAATGGTTACTGGCCCATATGAGATTTTGCACTTGTATTATGATGTGGTTGTTTGATGTTTGGTGGTGTTCTGCCTGAATTGCAGTACTTTATATTATGTTTGCAGTTTATTGTGGTTCTGGATACCTGCAGCAAGCAGTGGCTTTGCGAAACTGCCAGTGTTACTGGGTAGTGAGGAGTAAGTCGCCACCACGTTTGACCTATGCACGGCTAGTATAATGATACTGGTGTGATTTTTCCATCGTGCGCTAAGAGAATAAAAATAAGTAGAAAGAAGTACAGAGTAATCAATCAGTGTGCAGCAGATGTGTTTGGTGTTCAGTTCTAAAGAAAACTGCTGTCCTCATTTCACAGCACCAGTCCACACCCAGCTGTAGTGTCTTGCTGGTGGGAAGGAGGTCTTGAGAAAAATGATTTACCTAGATCTGGATGAAACCTTGAAAGCCTAAAGAGAATGGCTAAAATGAGGGCTACAAAGAGTCATAATCCTTTAGTCAAATGCTGAGTGGACAGGGTGAGGGCAATGGGGAATTAGTGCAAGTTCAAGTAGCAAGTTTGCTAAAAATTTGAACTAGCCGGTTCAGAGTTTACAAAAAAAGAGTTTATAAAAAAACTTTTACAGAGTATCCAAGAGTTGATGTACAGACACAAGTTATATTGCAAATATTAAATTATTTGTTTTGAGCTACTGCTGTACTGTTGCTGAAAAATATTCACCTTGGTCCTGTAAAGATACTCTTTGACTTGAGGACCATAATTTTTGTGTGGAGAAGTGCGTCTTATAATCCGAAAAATTCGGTATAATAAATTAATTAATTGATTATGTCCATACATACTGTGTAAAGTGAATGTTCGTAGGTTACATTCACTAATTCACTACTTTACAATAACACTAAGGTCAAGAGCTAAAGAGAGTTAACACTGGACAACAAGGGTATAGCAAGTATATAACGATCACAGTCACTGTTATAATATAATCCAGAATCAGACTGCATGTATCTAAATAGTATATACTGAAACATGGCTGCAATGTGTTACCTGGAAAAGAAACACACTGCCCACAACTCATCAGTGGTACCACAAAAAAGTAGACCCCACAGTTTGTTACCCACTTTCTTATCAGCACGATTATACTGCACATGTGGTCAGAAACTTCTGTTCGGACAAATGGGAAGCCTCGAAACAGAAGGAGCAATATTTGAATTTTGGTAAGAAAATTTGGCTGAAATAGTTTGCAGAGCCCCGAGATACAAAAACATCAGAAACCCCACAAGTGACCCCATTTTGGAAAGTAGACCATCAAGAAACTTATCTAGGGGTGTGTTGAAGATTTTTAACCCAGAGGTGCTTAATCGAACTTTTTAAAAAGTGGATGTGAAAATGATAGTTACCTTTTTTTTCCTCTAAAATGTTCTTTTAGCCCAAAATTTGTAATCTATTGGAATTGATGATAACGGTTGCCTTGGCCTCTTGTGCGCAGCATCCTGAAAGTAGAGTGGGACTACAGCAAGCCAGTGAGCTGAATTTTTTTTCAAAATTTTAATTCACAGAAACAAACAGGAGAAAATGGACAGGGCAATTTGTTATGCAATTTTTACCAAACGTGGCAATACCCCATATGTGGTTGTACACTACAATTTGATTACATGGCCGGAATCAGATGCGAAGGAGCGCAACTTGGTATTTATAATGTAGATTCTGTTTAAATAGATGTGGCCTCCATTAGCCGAGCCCCTGAGTTGCCAGATCAGCAGAAATCCTACAAGTGGAAACGTCATTGTGTACAGAATTCTTCTAGGGATATAGTGAGCATATTGGAACCACAGGTGCCTCATAGACTTTTATAACATAGGGACATGGAATTATAACATTTTAGTGTTAAAAATGTATTTTTTTTTTTATTACACAGGGGTTAAAAGGTGAAAATGGACCCTACAACATATTGCACAATTTCTCCCAAAAGTGGTTATGTCCTATATATCATCAGAATAGTTTGTGGACGACATTTGCAGAGCCCCTAAGGTGCAAGAACAGCAGAAAATTCCCCAAAGTAACCCCAATGTAGAAATTGCACCTCTCAAATAATTTATCTATGGCTGCAATGGCTATTTTGTAGCATCCACTCCATGCTGATTTTCTGTAGAATTACAATATGGCAGTTTAGTGCCAACAAATTGTGCCCCCATATATTATAACGCCCCATACATTGTGCCCAGCTTGTGTAGCGCCCCTGAATACATCAGGGTGCTGCAGGGAACTGCATCCTGTCACACAGGGTGCAGGGCCTGCCCCCCCCATGGTTCCAGGTTCATAACAATAGTGTCACTAACATCCGCACTACAAATCCCAACCACACCTTACACCATGACCTGTACAGACACACCAGTGGGTTGGTCAAGTTGGATCAGGGCCGCCCACCTAGGGGTCAGGAAGACTGGTGGGAGGGGAGACAAAGAGTTGAGAGTTGGCCCTCAAAGAGTGAGGAGCTGGGGAGTTCAATCTCCCAGGGAGGCGACAGGTTGGGTCGCAGACGGAGGTCCAGGACCACAGGAGTCGGGAACCGGTATCAGGAACACTGGACAGGGGTGTGACAGACATAGTCTAGGAGGACTGTCGGCGTCAGAAAGCCCAATTTTTTTACCGGTACCAAGCACGGCGGGGTACAGGACAATAGATCAGGGAAGAGCTTCAGGCACCTTGATAATTAACCTGTGGAGGATAGTCTCTTTATGAACTTTCCCCAAGAGCTCAGAGATTGAAGGCATCAGCACAACGCGGGGGATAGGGTTCTCCAAAGCACACAACCCCCTAAAATCCCAAGTACCAGCCATCAAGAGCACAGCTGCCCTACACACGGGTAGCGGGGCCCTGAAAGCTTCAAGCTGAGGGGCCACAATGGTCAATCAATTTGTGCACGGAGGCAGGGCTCGGACTTACAAAGTGACGCCGGTGGGAGCGGGACCTGCACGAGCTCCCCTGCAAAGACTGTAGTACCTAGAGACTTTGGTTTACCATCTGTGTGAGTGTCTGCTTATACCACCTAATCCAGCACCAAGACAACCGCAGTGAGTAACCTGACCCATGCATCCTGCTTTCCCAAGGCCGAGCCACCCAATCACCAAACCTCCTTTCCTCCACCATCCGGGGCCTTCCCTACCTGTGGAGGGACTGGCACCTTGCTGCCTCCACACCATCTGCCCTGGTACTCCCTTTGGCAGCGGCGGGACTCTCCTTACCACAACCCGCAGGTGGCGTCATGAACATTTTTCCCCTGTAAATACTCCCTTTACATTTGAGTAGCCGCAAGCCCCCGGGGCCGGAGACCCTCGAGCCACAGCAACCCCGGATCCGAGCAGTTCAACTGCTGCAGGGGCGGTACACTTGTGTTTCTTGATATACATATCCTGTAAAATGTTAAGTGTGCTCTCCTCACTACAATAATGCCACATATGTGGTTGCTTATGCTGCTCTTACATCAGCGGTATTCTGTCGCATTGATGGATCCAGCACTAATGCGGTACAGTTCACAGGCATCACGACAAGCTCTAGTCACATGCGGTCATGTAACCGGAACATGTGACAGCTTGTGACCGGAGCTTGCCGCGATGCCAGTGAACTGTATTGAACTGTACCGCATTTGTGCCGAATCCGGCAGTGCGGCAGAATAACGCTGATGTGACCTGGCTCTTACTGGGGTTTTGGCAAAGGGGGGCTCAGAGGGAGTGGGGCATTTAGATTTAGAAGCACACACATCTCTGGATTGTATTTGTGGTCTTGGAGCCATATTGCCTTTTCAGGAGTCTTTTTTTCTACCAGTAAAATGTGAACTCCCCAATATTTCTAGTGATAGATGACAAGCCTGAGTGGGGACTGGGTTTGTGCGGCATAAGTTAGGGGTTTTATTGGTAACATTTTGGGGTTCAGAAAATGTTTTGATTGCTTTCAGTGTGAGGCTTCCATGTAAATGCTCCAAAAATGTGATTCAGATGAAACCTCCGACGCAACCACTCACTTTAATGAGTCCGCTGGAGACACTTTGGACTCCATTTGTTGTCTGTTTTGTTGGTGTCCATCTTTTTAGGGATGCACAGAGCTGTGGTTGTCCACATTTATGAACTAAAAAGGTGCCAAAAATGATGAACATTACCGGAACAGAAACCAGAGTGAGTCCAAAGTGTCTCCATCTGCCTCCTTATAGTAAGTAATTCCACTAGGGTTTTTGCCTGAATCACGTTTTTGGAATTATATAAGTGGTTATCAGACTGCGCAGGATAAATGTGGGCAGAGCCTTATTCCAATGTTTGGGAGGCAGAAGGAAGAAATAGTTCTTATTTTTATTTTCGTGCAGTATCGGTATTTGTGCGGTATTAGTGATAGGATGGATTTATTCTGCCGGTCGGTGCGATTACAAGGATACCAGATGTATACAGTTTTTATATTTTAGTTCTATCACACTGTAAAAATGCTTTTTAAAATAAATAGTTCTTTTGTTCTGTATAATCTATAATATTCTGAAAGCTGTAACTTTTTTTTAGTTTTTGAAAGCTTACATTTTTTGCAAGAAGTTGGAAATGGTTTTGGTACCATGTTGGGGAACATAACATTTTTTGATCGCTTTTTATTCAGATTTTGCAGATGAAAAATGAACAAAAACCAGCAATTCACTTATTGTTTTTTTATATTTTTTGTGTATAATTCACTGTGTGGTAAAAGTGATAAGACTGATTTATTCAGTCAGTACAGTTAAAGCGATTCCATTTTTATGTCACTTTTTTCTTGCTTTGCTACTTTTACACACTAAAATCTATATTTAACAACAATGTATTTGTTTTTGCATCTCCATATTCTGAGAGCTGTAACTTTTTTATTTTTTTAATGAACGAGATTATTAGGGTTCGGTTTTTTGGTGGGATGATTTTCACGTCTACTATTTTTATTTTTACACATGACTTTTTGCTCACTTTTTAGCCACTGTTTTGTGTGTCAGTATGATGAAAAAATGCCATTTTTGGCGTATTTATTTTTTTTATGGTATTTCGCCATACAGAATAAGTGTCGTGACAGTTTTATAGACCAGGTCATTCCGGACGTGGCGATACTATATTTCTTTGTATATGTTTGTTTTAACACAAAAACTTCTTTTTAGAGGAAGAACAGGTTTGTTTTTTTTTACTTTTTTACACATTTTATTTAATGACTCACTTATTTGGCTAAGTTCACACGCTGCGTTATTTTGACGCTGCATTTTGCTGCATTTTTGTTCTCTGCGTTTTGCTGCGTTTTTCCAATGCATTGCATGGGGGGAAAATGCAGAAAAACGCAGGAAAGAACTGACATGTCCATTTTTTTTTCAAGCTCAAAAACGCAGCTTAAAAAACAAGTTGTGTGCGGACAGCAAAAATGAAAACTCATAGACTTTGCTGGGGAAGCAAAGTCATGCAGTTTTGAGGCCAAAAACGCACCCGAAAAACGCGCAAAAACGCCGTGAAAAACGCACTGTGCGCACATAGCCTTTCTTAGCGCTGTTAAATGTGTCACCGATCATTAAGGGGGTTGAACATAGACTAGGTGGACACAACTAATACATAATTAGTGTTGGGGAGGTAATAGAAGGCTTAGAATGCACCACCCATACCAGTGGGACATAAAAAATAAAGAAATAATACTAAAGACGCCATGGATCGCTAGGAGTTGATTCGACAAAAAGAACAAGCAAATCACAATCAGCTGATGCATGCAATACAATCCGGGATGATGTAATCAGTCAGGGAAATTTGGAAAAGGAAGATTTGCGCAGCTAGTAGAAATGCAGTGACTGCACCATCATGGAGCAGGGCATGCCCCTTCATAGCGAGGAATGACATCTAACAGCTCAAAGGGACTGCTTTAAAAACGATAGTTATAAGAGGGGTAAAAAGGTAATAAACAACTACCGTATATATAAAAAAAGGATAGGAAAATCAAAGACCAGGGAATCACCATGATAAAACTCAATAAAAGTAAACCCCATAGTGCTCCATGGTCAATATGGAAGAAAAGCACATAGCCATATACATGAACAGGAGCTCCCCCTGGACATTCTGGATGTATCAGTAACACCGTACCCCTGAAACATTGGTGCTATAGAACCCATATGTAAGAATATGCATGTATAAACATAATAGCCTTAATTAATCAATGATCTCTTCAAACAATTGGATGAAACCCAGAAAAAACACAAAAAAATGCATCAAAGCTAAAAAATAATATTCTCCTATATAGTGAAGTGGGTATGCCAGCTAGTGCCTCGTGGTTACCAGGGTGAATCATACATGGAAAAAATATAGTATCTGTGAAAAGAAGAAAATATATTCAAATTATGTATCTAAATATGAACACAGCTACATTGTGGGATGAGAGCATATAAAAGTGAAATACAGGGCAATTAAAATCCCACAACACCTTCCCAAAACAATAAAATGGCCCTGTAAATATATGGAGATCCTCTGACATGGCCCATCATATAACAGAGCAGCAATTAGGTAGTAGCCACAATGACAATATAGTGAATGTACAAATAGAGCTGCTTGAAATGAAGTGGCGTAACTGATGAGTGCCCTCCCTGATGAAGCTGCCTGCATTCGGCGACACGCATTGGTAACCTTGGGTAACGTTTGTGCCCCACTCTCCACCAATGTATGTTCGGTAACACCTGGATCTGTATTTTTGCAGCTGGCCTGACCGTTTCTCCTTTCAATCAGTTACGCCACTTCATTTCAAGCAGCTCTCTTTGTACATTCACTATATTGTCATTGTGGCTACTTGTTAATTCTGCTCTGTTACATGATGGGCCATGTGAGATGATCTCCATATATTTTTAGCTCATTTAAGTGGTATAGGGGGTGTCTTTTGCTATTGTGTGTACACTTGAAATGGCTTTGCTAATATGCGTTCAGGCTTCTAGCCACAGTGGTTAATTGTTATTGAATATCTGCCAGGCATTTGATTGGCATGCATATTTTTTTTAATTGTCTTTAAATGTGGTGTATTGTGGCTCTTCTTGTACTAACAAAGATTTTTTTTTTTTACTTTATATCAGTGGTTCCCAAACTCCAGTCCTCACGACCCCCAACAGGTCACGTTTTCAGGATTTCCTTAACATAGCACAGGTGATGCCTTGATAATGATTCCATCACCTGTTCAATAGTAAGGAAATCCTAAAAACATGACTTGTTGGGAGCCATGAGGATTGGAGTTTGGGAAACACTGCTTTATATGGTGTGCTCAATATCATGCTCAGCTTTGCTCTCTTCTTGTCACTGTGTTTAAAGTCTACATTAATGTGATGTGGACTCAAGGTGTTAAGTAGAGATGAGCGAACCGGTCGCAGTTCGGCTCGAGGTCGGTTCGCCGAACGGAGGTCCCGTTCGAGTTCGGTTCGTCGAATGTTCGACGAACCGAACTCGAACCGCATAGGAAACAATGGCAGGCATTAACAAATACATAAAAACACCTAGAAAACACCCTCAAAGGTGTCCAAAAGGTGACAAACAACTCACAACACAACACAAACACATGGGAAAGTGACAAGGACATATACTCATGTGAAAACAAAAGAGCTGGACAAGGAAAAAGAGGACAAGACACAGATATAGGCATGGCACGCCCTTCTAAAGTCATGTAAAACACCGCAAGGTGACTCCAAGCGGAGTCTCCCTTTTTTCCAAAAATTGGGCCCCACACACACCCACCCATTCAGTGGCAGCACTTGTGCCCTAGTTGTACACTTTACAGCTAGATTTGCATCAAGCACATTTAAAAATACGCCATACTTAACCGTCCCCAGGATGACTCCGGGGTAGGTAGCAAAGTCTTTCCTGATCCCAGCTCTGTTCATCTTGGATCATTTTTAAAAAACACAGCAAGCAAGGGTTACTCCAAGCGGAGTCTCCCTTTTTTTCCAAAAATTGTGCCCCACACACACCCACCCATTCAGTGGCAGCACTTGTGCCCTAGTTGTACACTTCACAGCTAGATTTGCATCAAGCACATTCAAAAATACGCCATTCTTAACCGTCCCCAGGATGACCCCAGGGTAGGTAGCAAAGTCTTTGCTGAACCATGACTTGTTCATCTTGGCTCCTTTTAAAAACAATGTAAGCAAGGGTTACTCCAAGCGGAGTCTCCCTTTTTTCCAAAAATTGGGCCACACTGACACCCCATCAGTGGCAGCACTTGTGCCCTAGTTGCAAACAGGATGTTTTGATTTGCATCAAGCACATTCAAAAATACGCCATAATTAACTGTCCCCATGATGACACCGGGGTAGGTAGCAAAGTCTTTCCTGATCCCAGCTCTGTTCATCTTGGATCATTTTTAAAAAACACAGCAAGCAAGGGTTACTCCAAGCGGAGTCTCCCTTTTTTTCCAAAAATTGTGCCCCACACACACCCACCCATTCAGTGGCAGCACTTGTGCCCTAGTTGTACACTTCACAGCTAGACTTGCATCAAGCACATTCAAAAATATGCCATTCTGAACCGTCCCCAGGATGACACCGGGGTAGGTAGCAAAGTCTTTCTTATCCCAGCTCTGTTCATCTTGGATCATTTTTAAAAAACACAGCAAGCAAGGGTTACTCCAAGCGGAGTCTCCCTTTTTTTTCCAAAAATTGTGCCCCACACACACCCACCCATTCAGTGGCAGCACTTGTGCCCTAGTTGTACACTTCACAGCTAGATTTGCATCAAGCACATTCAAAAATACGCCATTCTTAACCGTCCCCAGGATGACCCCAGGGTAGGTAGCAAAGTCTTTGCTGAACCATGACTTGTTCATCTTGGCTCCTTTTAAAAACAATGTAAGCAAGGGTTACTCCAAGCGGAGTCTCCCTTTTTTCCAAAAAATTGGGCCACACAGACACCCCATCAGTGGCAGCACTTGTGCCCTAGTTGCAAACAGGATGTTTTGATTTGCATCAAGCACATTCAAAAATACGCCATAATTAACTGTCCCCATGATGACACCGGGGTAGGTAGCAAAGTCTTTCCTGATCCCAGCTCTGTTCATCTTGGATCATTTTTAAAAAACACAGCAAGCAAGGGTTACTCCAAGCGGAGTCTCCCTTTTTTTTCCAAAAATTGTGCCCCACACACACCCACCCCTTCAGTGGCAGCAGTTGTGCCCTAGTTGTACACTTCACAGCTAGATTTGCATCAAGCACATTCAAAAATATGCCATTCTGAACCGTCCCCAGGATGACACCGGGGTAGGTAGCAAAGTCTTTCCTGATCCCAGCTCTGTTGATCTTGGATCATTTTTAAAAAACACAGCAAGCAAGGGTTACTCCAAGCGGAGTCTCCCTTTTTTTTCCAAAAATTGTGCCCCACACACACCCACCCATTCAGTGGCAGCACTTGTGCCCTAGTTGTACACTTCACAGCTAGATTTGCATCAAGCACATTCAAAAATATGCCATACTTAACTGTCCCCAGGATGACACCAGGGTAGGTAGCAAAGTCTTTCCTGATCCCAGCTCTGTTCATCTTGGATCGTTTTTAAAAACAATGTAAGTAAGGGTTACTCCAAGCGGAGTCTCCCTTTTTTCCAAAAATTGGGCCACACTGACACCCCATCAGTGGCAGCACTTGTGCCCTAGTTGCAAACAGGATGTTTTGATTTGCATCAAGCACATTCCAAATCCACAAGCATTTACTATCCCCAGTATGACACAGGGGTAGAAAATTCCTTGTGAAATCATGACTTGTTTATTTTGATGAACGTTAGTCTGTCCACATTGTCACTGGACAGACGCGTGCGCTTATCTGTCAGCACACACCCAGCAGCACTGAAGACACATTCAGAGACAACGCTGGCAGCTGGACACGACAAAATCTCCAAGGCGTAAGTGGAGAGCTCTGGCCATTTTTCAAGATTTGAAGCCCAAAATGAGCACGGCTCCATTTGCAAAGTCATGGCATCTATGTTCATTTGGAGATACTCCTGTATCATCCTCTCCAGCCGTTGACTATGTGTCAGACTTGTTGTCTCTGTTGGCCTTGCAAAGGAGGGTCTAAAAAAATTATGAAAAGATTCCATAAAATTGCTGTTACCAGCACCAGATACAGTCAAACTGGTACGGGTAGACTGTTGGAGATGACGAGACCGTCCCATGTTTGTCAAGTTACAACTGGGAGATTCACTCCCTGCACCTGCACGGTTGTTTAGTGGAAAAGCCGAGCTAAGATCGAGTAACAGATTCTGCTGATACTCCTGCATACGTGCGTCCCTTTCTATGGCTGGAATTATGTCACAAAATTTGGACTTGTACCCGGGATCCAATAGTGTGGCAAGCCAGTAGTTATCATCACTTCTAATTTTGACAATACGAGGGTCATGTTGGAGGTAGTGCAGCAAGAAAGCACTCATGTGTCTTGCGCAGCCATGCGGACCAAGTCCACGCTGTGTTTGTGGCATAGAGGTGCTACCCGTTCTTTCTTCCTCTGACATCTCCCTCCAACCTCTTTCAACTGAAATTTGACCAAGGTCTCCCTCATCCGCTGAGTCTTCCATGTCCATGGACAGTTCGTCCTCCATTTCTTCATGTTCTCCTGCACCTTCCTCAACATTTCGCCTGCTACCATGCGCCCTTGTTGATCCCTGTCCCCCATGGTCCCATGCCTGCCGCGATAGTGATGATGAACGTCTGGACCTTGGAGATGTTGTTATGTCTTGCGCATATGAATCCTCCTGTAGTTCCTCCCCTTCTTGTTGTCCCACCCCCTGACTCCGAATAGTGTTTAGCGTGTGCTCCAGCATGTAAATGACTGGAATTGTCATGCTGATAATGGCATTGTCAGCGCTAAAGATCTTCGTCGCCATGTCGAAACTGTGCAGAAGGGTGCATAGGTCCTTGATCTGAGACCACTCCATCAGGGTGATCTGCCCCACCTCTGCATCTCGTTGGCCCAGGCTATACGTCAAGACGTATTGCACCAGGGCTCGGTGGTGCTGCCACAGTCGCTGTAACATGTGGAGAGTCGAATTCCAGCATGTCGGCACATCGCATTTCAGGCGATGAACCGGCAGGCCGAAAGACTTCTGGAGCGATGCAAGTCGCTCAGCTGCGCCGCTTGAACGGCGGAAGTGAGCAGACAGTTTTCGTGCCCTGGTCAGAAGGCCATCTAGGCCGGGATAGTGTGTTAAAAATTGCTGGACAACAAGGTTCAACACGTGAGCCATACAAGGTACGTGTGTCACCTTGCCCAGGCGAAGGGCCGCACCCAGGTTTGCAGCATTGTCGCACACGGCCTTACCAGGCTGCAGGTTGAGTGGAGACAACCATTTATTAAACTCGGACCGCAGAGCTGACCACAACTCCTCAGCTGTGTGACTCTTATTCCCAAGACATGTCAAGCTAAAGACCGCCTGATGACTTTGCGCTCTGCTGCCAGCATAGTAATAAGGGGTGCGTGATTCCTTCTGCGCAGTGAGAACGCTGTTGGCCTGACCAGGCAGGCTTGAAGCGGAGGTGGAGGACACAGATGAGGTGGAGGAGGCAGAAGCAGTGGCGGAACTTGGACAGACAGAGGATTGACACACAAGTCGTGGGGATGGCAAGACTTGTGCAGAAGACCCTTCACCATCTATCACCATAGTTACCCAGTGCCCAGTCAGCGACATGTAACGTCCCTGTCCATGCTTACTGGTCCAAGTATCAGTGGTGAAATGCACCCGTTGACACACAGAGTTTCTCAAGGAAGCGGTGATGTTGTGTGCGACATGCTGGTGTAGCGTGGGCACACCTTTCTTAGAGAAGTAGTGGCGACTGGGCATCTGGTACTGGGGCACAGCGACAGACATAAGGTCTCTAAAATCCTGTGTGTCCACCAGGCGGAAAGGCAGCATTTCGGTAGCCAAGAGCTTACAGAGGGATAAAGTCAACCTCTTAGCTTTGTCATGGGTCGCAGGAAATGGCCTATTATTTGTCCACATCTGAGGGACAGAGATCTGGCTGCTGTGTGTAGACGGTGTTGAGTAGGGTGTCCCTGGAAAAATGCAGTTTTGTGAGGAAAGTGCAGTCGGAGACATGATGTTGCCTTCATCCAACGTTGGTGCTATCGATGTCTGAGAGAGCTGTACACACGCACTTGTTTCCCCTTCCAAACCAACTGACGACCTACCAAGCAAACTGCCTGTTGCGGTTACATTGGTGGAAGTTGTGCGTGGAAAACCAGGTGTGACAGCTGTCCCCACAGTCCTAGAAGATGAAGAGCGCGCGGATGCACTGGAAGGGGCAGGCCGTGGATGGTTCGCTCCGCTAGGCCGCATTGCAGCACGGTGAGCTTCCCACTGGGACCTATGATATTTATTCATGTGACAGTTCATGGAAGAAGTTGTCAAACTGCTGAGGTTTTGACCTCTACTAACAGAATCACGACAAATTTTACACATCACATAATATGGGCGATCTTTTTCTATGTCAAAATAGGACCAGGCTAGGCAAGGCTTAGAGGGCATTTGACCTGCTGAGCCCCCCCGACTATTGCTCAGAGGCAGAGTGGTGGCTGATGATGCAGTTGTAGATGTGCTACCAGTGCTCCGACTCTGTCCAGGAAGGCGCAAGGTAACTTCGTCGTCGGTTGCATCCTCCTCCACCGCCTCTGTTGACCTCCTCGAGTGCCTGACTGTGGGTTGACAGTAGGTGGGATCTAGAACTTCCTCATCAATTGTTGTGTTTGCACTCCTGTCACCTTCAGACCGAGCCTCTTCTTGCACTGACCGAATATTTAAGTTGTCATCCCAATCTGGTATCTGCGTCTCATCGTCATCAGTATGTTCCTCATTGTCTATAACCACAGGTGTTACAGTTTGTGACAAAGGGTCAACATTATGCTCAGAAACTTGGTCCTCACGGCCTGAATCAGAGTCACAAAGGTTCTGGGCATCACTGCAGACCATTTCCTGGTCTGTACTCACTGTAGCTTGGGAGCAGACCTCTGATTCCCAGGCTATAGTGTGACTGAACAGCTCTGCAGACTCAGCCATCTCACTTCCACCATACTGTGCAGGGCTGATGGAGACTTCAGAGCTGGGAGAAAGCAAGTTTGATTGGGATGACAACTCAGAGGACTGGTGTTTTTTGGATGCGGTAGTTGAGGTGGCTGAGAGGGCACTTGTTGGACCACTTGAGATCCATTCAAGCATTTTCCTTTTTTGGCCATCATCTACCTTTGTTCCTGTTGTTCGTATCCGTAAAAAAGGGAGCACATCGGATTGTCCACGGTAAGTTGTAGACATCTTACTTTTGCTGGTAGATGCTCTATCTTCAGCACATGTTAATGGAGCTTTGCCACCTTCCCCACGGACAAACCCTTTTTTTCCTTTTCCAACACGCCTCTTCCCCTTTCCACCATCATCTGTCATTTTGCCACTCATGTTGATTGCGACAAGATTGTGCAGCGGTGGTCTAGCTTTATTAACAGCAGAATAATAAAGAATAATTATCCCTGACACTGCAACTACGGCCCTTAAACTGGCAGCATAAATTGCTAGTATAATGGCTTAGTAACAATGAGTTTTAGTGTGCAATGCAGGCAGACGTGCTGCAGATATCTTTGCACTACTGGGGCAATACAGCAGTCCAACAGCCATGTTTAGGATGCCACTAAGTTCACTCAGTGTTTGCTAGTATAATGGCTTTGTAACAATGAGTTGGAGTGTGCAATGCAGGCAGACGTGCTGCAAATATCTTTGCACTAGTGGGACTATACAGAAGTCCAATAGCCACGTTTAGGATGCCATTAAGTTCACTCAGTGTTTGCTAGTATAATGGCTTTGTAACAATGAGTTGGAGTGTGCAATGCAGGCAGACGTGCTGCAAATATCTTTGCACTAGTGGGACTATACAGAAGTCCAATAGCCACGTTTAGTATGCCACTAAGTTCACTCAGTGTTTGCTAGTATAATGGCTTAGTTATAATGAGTTGGAGTGTGCAATGCAGGCAGACGTGCTGCAAATATCTTTGCACTAGTGGGACTATACAGAAGTCCAATAGCCACGTTTACGATGCCACTAAGTTCACTCAGTGTTTGCTAGTATAATGGCTTTGTAACAATGAGTTGGAGTGTGCAATGCAGGTAGACGTGCTGCAAATATCTTTGCACTAGTGAGACTATACAGAAGTCCAATAGCCACGTTTAGGATGCCACTAAGTTCACTCAGTGTTTGCTAGTATAATGGCTTAGTAACAATGAGTTGGAGTGTGCAATGCAGGCAGACGTGCTGCAAATATCTTTGCACTAGTGGGACTATACAGAAGTCCAATAGCCACGTTTAGGATGCCACTAAGTTCACTCAGTGTTTGCTAGTATAATGGCTTTGTAACAATGAGTTGGATTGTGCAATGCAGGCAGACGTGCTGCAAAATATCTTTGCACTAGTGGGACTATACAGAAGTCCAATAGCCACGTTTAGGATGCCACTAAGTTCACTCAGTGTTTGCTAGTATAATGGCTTTGTAACAATGAGTTGGATTGTGCAATGCAGGCAGACGTGCTGCAAAATATCTTTGCACTAGTGGGACTATACAGAAGTCCAATAGCCACGTTTAGGATGCCACTAAGTTCACTCAGTGTTTGCTAGTATAATGGCTTAGTAACAATGAGTTGGAGTGTGCAATGCAGGCAGACGTGCTGCAAATATCTTTGCACTAGTGGGACTATACAGAAGTCCAATAGCCACGTTTAGGATGCCACTAAGTTCACTCAGTGTTTGCTTGTATAATGGCTTTGTAACAATGAGTTGGAGTGTGCAATGCAGGCAGACGTGCTGCAAATATCTTTGCACTAGTGGGACTATACAGAAGTCCAATAGCCACGTTTAGGATGCCACTAAGTTCACTCAGTGTTTGCTAGTATAATGGCTTTGTAACATTGAGTTGGAGTGTGCAATGCAGGCAGACGTGCTGCAAATATCTTTGCACTAGTGGGACTATACAGAAGTCCAATAGCCACGTTTAGGATGCCACTAAGTTCATTCAATGTTTGCTAGTATAATGGCTTAGTAACAATGAGTTGGAGTGTGCAATGCAGGCAGACGTGCTGCAAATATCTTTGCACTAGTGGGACTATACAGAAGTCCAATAGCCACGTTTAGGATGCCACTAAGTTCACTCAGTGTTTGCTAGTATAATGGCTTAGTAACAATGAGTTGGAGTGTGCAATGCAGGCAGACGTGCTGCAAATATCTTTGCACTACTGGGGCAATACAGCAGTCCAACAGCCACGTTTAGGATGCCACTAAGTTCACTCAGTGTTTGCTAGTATAATGGCTTTGTAACAATGAGTTGGAGTGTGCAATGCAGGCAGAGGTGCTGCAAATATCTTTGCACTAGTGGGACTATACAGAAGTCCAATAGCCACGTTTAGGATGCCACTAAGTTCACTCAGTGTTTGCTAGTATAATGGCTTAGTAACAATGAGTTTGAGTGTGCAATGCAGGCAGATGTGCTGCAAATATCTGTGCACTACTGGGGCAATACAGAAGTCCAACAGCCACGTTTAGGATGCCACTAAGTTCACTCAGTGTTTGCTAGTATAATGGCTTAGTAACAATGAGTTTGAGTGTGCAAAGGGCAGGAGGGTACAGTGGCAGGGTTGTGGGTCTCTTGGTAGAGGAATGGAAGCCTGCCTTTCTATCCCTCCTAATGGGGAAATGCAGCGAGGAAATCCCTGACCTTAGCTACACAGACGCTGTCATCTTGTGTAGCTGTTAAACTCTGTTTTAAACTCTGTCACCTATGGCTCTGACCCTGCCGGTATGAGCCATTAAAAGGACTGATAGAAAGTGCTATCCCTATGCTGTCCAGCGCTGTGTATGGAGCGTATACAGCGGTATCGGCAATAGGAGCTGCGCCAGTGATGTCTGACACCAAGGACGCAGAAGGCAGATAATGGCGTGCTGGAGGAAAATGTCCGGTTTTATAATGCAGGGACATGTGACATGGACATCCTATCACACATGCCATTGCTTCTCTGGCTAAAAGTCCACTTAGCTGTGTGTGTGTCTGGGATTGGCTGACATGCTGGCCCGCCCCACTACACGCGCACACTTAGGGAAGGAGGACAAGGAAAAAGAAAAAAAAATGGCGATCGCCATTATCCAAACAGCAGAGATCTGAATGCGCTGTTCCCGCACACTAAACACTGAAATGTCATAATAGTGTGAGTCACAGAGTGACTTACACTATTACAGCGGAAAGCCAGCTAGGAATTAGCTGTTTTTTTTGCTGCTTGAACCGTTCTCGAACGTATCTAGAATTATCGAGCTTTAGCAAAAAAGCTCGAGTTCTAGTTCGATCTAGAACAGCCCCCAAAATCACTCGAGCCACGAACTGGAGAACCTCGAACCGCGAACCGCACTCAACTCTAGTGTTAAGACTCCTAATTCATTCTAGTTCTTTCCTATTAAGAATTCCCTTCTTGTCACCTCCTCTACTCTAGGGGGGTGGGGAGGGACACGATCTATAAACTAAAATATAGGTGCCGCTTACTGTGGCCAGACTCAACAAAATGCCTAGAGACAGGAAGGTCCAAACGGTGTTTTCTTATGGTATGTCATTGATGATCAACACCTCAGGGTGTACTCATTTATTGTGGGCACTGAATATGCCAAGCAGGTCACACAGGTACTACTTATGTACCCATGATGTATCTATAGGGATAAGCGGGTCTCCAATGTAAAACTTTCCCTTACCAACTGTACCTAAAATAACGACACAGACTACGACTTTATTGCACGAATGGCCACAGCTTTATTTAACAGTATATATGTACCCAAACTCGTGGCTCCACATGCCACCCATTGATAACACATAACCTGTACATATATACTTATTCTCCACAAACCACACCTGATAGATCCGTCCGAAAGGCCAACCATCATTCCTATCCCCCGGCCGTAACCTCCAACCGGCCCAGAGGACCACCTCGGCCGTGACCAACCGACCCGAGGTGTGGGGTAATAACGTTCCATCGTTAATTACCCCTCCCCAGCACCTGCAGGACCTCCGCCCACAAGTTCCCATCCAAACCGAAGCCAGTCCCCCTGAGTGGCTTTATACCAACAAACCGACTGTCGGTACTCCCAACCTCTCTGAACGGACCTATCACCCCGCTGTGACAACAAAAAAATTTTTTCCTCTTTTTTTTTTTATATATGATACTTCCACCCCCGTATAACTTGTTTTTTTATATTTTATTTTATTTTTTTAATTTTTATTTATCTTACTATTTATTCCTCATTTTTCTTTTTTTTTTTTTTTATATACATTATTGCAGGGCGGGCGGGTGGGACACACTGGTTGTATGACAAAAGAGGCAGTGACCTATGCACAGCCCCCTTTATACCCCCCTGCAACACCCAACCCCTTACAGTCTATCTCCCAATCCCCTTTGCCGTTTCTCCCACCAATCCAGAAGCCTCATATACAACCTTCTAGCCATATACCTTAACCCTTTCCTACCCTGAACCCTCCCGATCGTCATGGGGCTTGTTCACCCCTATGGGGCTCACTGCCCATCTTGACGTATCTATAGGGATAAGCGGGTCTCCAATGTAAAACTTCCCCTTACCAACTGTACCTAAAATAACGACACAGACTACGACTTTATTGCACGAATGGCCACAGCTTTATTTAACAGTATATATGTACCCAAACTCGTGGCTCCACATGCCACCCATTGATAACACATAACCTGTACATATATACTTATTCTCCACAAACCACACCTGATAGATCCGTCCGAGAGGCCAACCATCATTCCTATCCCCCGACCGTAACCTTCAACCGGCCCAGAGGACCACCTCGGCCGTGACCAACCGACCCGAGGTGTGGGGTAATAACGTTCCATCGTTAATTACCCCTCCCTAGAACCTGCAGGACCTCCGCCCACAAGTTCCCATCCAAACCGAAGCCAGTCTCCCTGAGTGGCTTCATACCAACAAACCGACTGTCGGTACTCCCAACCTCTCTGAACGGACCTATCACCCCGCCACAGACCGGCCAAGTGACACCTTACTTGGCCCGGGCCCTCCACACCCCCATTGCTTGCTCCAAGCCATCCCACAAACTCAACATCCACAAATCCAAACCTATGTCCATGAGATGGACCCCATCTCGCCGCAAACATTGCTCGGTGGACTCCTCCAGCTCTCTATGTCGGACCGCCTATCCTCCATTTCACGCTACGAACCTACCAATTGCCCAGTTCAATTTTTTACCCGGGCCCTGTTAATTCGATCCACCGACCTCGCGAAACGCCACTGTCTCCAGCTATGGTATCGGACCCACAATCAACTACCAGGGAACGCCTTCCACCAATGCAACCAGTCAATCTTGACATCCCTTTCCAACTCTCTCGCCGCCCTCACTCCAAGGTCATTCCTTCCCACACGCAGAATTAACACATCCGGTTCCCGATCAATACGGCTATAATGCGCCACCTCATGGCGAACTCTCCCCCAGGCCATGCCCCGAATTCCGAGCCATTTCAGACGGGCTTCCGTCATCGCCACTCCGAGCTGGCGACCGTCCTGACAAACATCCGTCCGCAAAGCTCCCCACCAGCTCCCAATCCGCCAAATCCAATGCTCACTCAGCCCCCACCTAGCGGCTTCAGTCACTGCCCCAATCCGGAAGGAGTGGGACCCGTAATCACTTGGCTCCTCCCCCCCGTACTAAAGCCGCCTTCAGCACTGCGATAAACTAGAATCACTACAAAGCGGATCCATCCACATGCCTAAGGAAAACACCGGGGTAACCACCCCGCACCTTCAAAAACTCCGTCACCTGCACTACCGGGCATAGCTGGTGCCCTGGAAATTCAAATAACACCACCAGGCGTCCACGGCCCACTTGATCCGTCTTTGAAAACCGTAGCCGGCATTCCACTCTATCCATCCCAAGCCTCACATCCACCATCAACAGCCCGTCTACCGCTTGCCTAGCCGGGCTAACCAATTCTCCAATGCGAAAGGCCCCAAAGAACGCCAGTACAACGGCAACCGTGAACAAGGCTCGTTCATACGGAGACGAGCATATATCCCCCCAAACACCCCACCAAACGAACCACAATGGGAACGTTATGGGCCGCCTTGTGTCCCGCGACTGTTTTCGAAATAAAAAACCCTCATCGCCTGCCGCTCCAGAAAATCCTTTGTCGCGTCCCGAACCCCTTGCATTGTTAAACAAGAAAGCCCACGCCGCCACCTCATAACCTATAACCGAAACAGACCGACCTGCTGAAAATCCACACTAAACAACGACCAAACCCCCCAACACCCGTCCCGTGTAACCAGGCTCCATAAAATCCGCCTTCACCAACTCCACCCATTCCTGCCACACTGACCGGTATTGGCAACAAGTAGCCTTGGCCACCGATCTCATAATTCCCTGAAATGCTACACAGACGCCAGGTCCCACAGCCCTTCCGGGCATAGTTCACATCCTCGTCTGCTCCCGGCACCAGTCACCGGAATCTGTGAAACTGAACCGAGATAGCGCATCAACCACCTCATTTTGAACCCCGGGCACAAACTGCGCCACCACACA
The DNA here is from genome assembly GCF_048569485.1 of Anomaloglossus baeobatrachus. Classification (NCBI taxonomy): domain Eukaryota; kingdom Metazoa; phylum Chordata; class Amphibia; order Anura; family Aromobatidae; genus Anomaloglossus; species Anomaloglossus baeobatrachus. Next base: position 514,575,766 of record NC_134353.1, read on the forward strand.
AATGTTTAGCGCCAAGCAACGCAACACCAGATGCCTCAAGTATCCCACTACCTGAGGTGATTTAGCCGGCAGTGAAGTGATAGAATGCACCACCGCCATGGTATCACAATGCATGCAAAGCTTCTTGCCTGCAAATTAGGGGCCCCCCGACTCCACTGCCACTATGATGGGAAACAGATCCAGCAGCGCGAGATTCTTTACCAGCCCCTTTTTCACCCAAAGCCGTGGCCATTTCCCAACCCACCAATGTGTTTGAAAATTTGCCCCAAAACCCGACACCCCCACCGCGTCCGTAAATAATTCAAGCTATCTATTTGACAATGCCTTGCCCATCCATAACATCCTTCCGTAGTCTTGGTCGAGAAACGCATCCCACACCAGCAGATCTCCTTTCATCACCTTCGTCACTCTGACAAAATGATCTGGAGCTGTCACCCCTGCAGCTGCGCTCGCCAATCACCTATTAACTATTCGCCCCATCGGCATAATGCGACGGGCAAAAATCAATTTTTTGAAGCACTGGCTGCAAATCCCGCAACCGCACCCTCTTAACCTGATACAAAACTGCACTGACGCCTTCAAATCACGCAGTTTGCCCACCGGCAATCGGCATTCCATAGCCACCGTATCAATTTTGATGCCCAAGAACCCTAAGCCGTCACTGGCCCTTCCGCCTTTTCCTTTGCCAACGGAATACCCAGGCTTCGCGCTATCCGGTCTAACGTAAATAACAACAAGGAACAAAACCAAGGAGCCCGCCGGGTCAGCGCAAAGAAATCATCCAAATAATGAATCACTAAGTGGACTCCTGCCACATCCCTGACTACCCATTCCACGGAGAACTAAACGCTCCAACATAAATGGAACAACCCCCTGGGCAGGCACCGATCCACACAGTATTCACCATCCCATACGCACCCTAAAAACTGCAGACTCTCTGGATGCCCCGAAAGTAACCAAAAGCTGCTTCCATGTCCGCCTTGGCCATCAGGGCTCCCTGCCCGGCTACCCGCACTAACTCCAATGCCGTGTCAAACGAGACCTATAGACCGCAGGCAACTCAGGTGAAATCCCATCATTCACTGACAACCCTGCCGGATAAGAGAAATGATAAATGAGCCAGAATTTGTTCAGCTCCTTCTCGGGTACCACCCCAAGTGGCGAAATCCTCAAGCTGGAGAATGGCGGGTCTTTGAACAGGCCCGCCATCCTCCACAACTCCCCCCCTCTCTGCAGCTTATTCTGTACCACCTCCGGATGTTCTTTTGCGGACCTCAAATTACCCAGGCGAAACACCGGCGCTTCGGAGTTAAACGGAATCCGGAAATCCTCCTTAAAACCTGTCACCAACTGCTCCGCCGCCCGAACATCAGGATATCTATTTAATTAGAGGAGCATCGCCTTTACCCACACTGGCGTCCTCCCCTTTTCCAGACCCCTCCCCCAACTGTCCTTTACCGTCTTTGAAACAACTGGCCAAAGAGCGGGAACTTCCACAACCGGAACACTCGTATTGTAACCGACACGACGCCCCAAACTTACATTGCCCCTCATTAAATTGCCAGCATGCCCCTCAAAAGGGCTGAGCCGGGGCCGTCATTAACCGTATCCACAATGAAATATCTTCGTGGTCCCACCGGATGCCAGGCCGCAGAGCCTTCCGTTGCTGGAACTGCTCCTCATATCGCAGCCAGCCTAAACCACCATACACTCTGTACGCTTCGCCGCTCGAGTCCATGTAACCGAAAAAGGGGCGGAACGATGCTCCAGCTCCTTTTTCCCAATCACACTGGCTAGGGTCGCAAAGGCCTGTAGCCAGTTAGTAAAAATTATCGGGATCAATCTATACTTCTTTTCCTCCTCATCCTCATGTTCCTTCTTGGAGTCACTTGGCTTCACATTGTCCAAGTTAAACTTTTCCAAGGGGAGCAGGGAAAAATTTCCACATACTCCCCTTTCCGTATCTTCACCCTCACCTCCTTTTTTTTTTTTTAAAACGTACCCCTAACGGACTTACAAAGCACACGCATACTTCACTCTGTGCCATATCGTCCCAACGCACAACCTCGTCCTCCTTTTCCTTTTTCACGTCTTTGCAAACCACCGCCGCAGCCACCGCGCCGTCCGCCTGACCCGCAACAACCGCCAGCACAGCTCCCTGAGCCCTTACCTCGCGCACCAGCAGCACACCCACCGGGGGGCCCACCCAAGCCCCTCCGCCGGAGACCCAGGCCCGCTCTGTCCTATCCGTTCAGCCAACAACCCCTGCAACACCCCCCAACAGCCGGCCCCAAAATTCTACCCCGGGTAACCCCAACTGACTGACCGCACCCGCACTCAGCATACTACCCCCCGCGGAGGAACCCCCGCCCCCCGCTACCCACAACATCAAACATATTGGTCGTCATCTCACCGGGCTGCCTCTGAACCGAATCCGGAGCAGCCATAACACGAACGTCCTGCTGCCGCTCCATCCGTCTAGCCGCCTCCTCCGGTCCTTCTTCCTCGCCGGCTTCAGAAACGCCTCTGAGGTCCTCAGGGGGGGCCAGCGAGGGGACATCCTGCCTCCGTTCTTCTTTCTGCCTCCACTCCTGCCTGCTGCGCCATCCCTATGTCAGTCATTTTAAGGGGTCTCCCTCCCTGCCGACTGCAGGGAGGCCGTGCCGCTCCCGACATATGCAGGGAACTCCCCCCAGCCTGATCCCCGATGGGGGGGACCGTTACTACTGATCGGAGCATCCGGCCCTGTGGACTGCAGGGCCCTGCTCCCAGTCCTCTCTGGCTGCCGCTCCGATCTGCGCTGCCCCTCACCCTCCGATCGCCGCCCTGCCACCTGCAGGGGGTCTCCGCTCCCACTCCATAACACTGGGAACCACCCCCAGCCAGCACTTCACTGGGGGCTGCCATCGCTCCGGTCCGGGGCCGTGCAGGCCGCAAACCGGAAGTAGGCCTCGCCGAAGCTCCGCCCACTTCCGGCCCACGGAATCTCCGGCGAGGATTCCTCCCGGTGGCCAGTGCCCTCCAGACAGGTAAGGAGAGCTCCGCCGCTCCGAAGGGTCCCCGAGGGGGCTCCTAGCTCTGTTCCTCCTCCCCCCGCCGGGGGAGTAACGTTCCGGCGGTCGCGGCCGCCGAGCATGCAGCGCAGGCCCGGGTGCAGGAGCAGCAGGCCTAATCGCTCCAGCCCCGCAGACCGCCGCCAGCTGCTCCCGCAGCGCGGCCACTCCAAAGACTTCAGCGGTCCCACCAGCAGTGCAGCCAGGGCTGCTGTCTTGCATGTCAGCGATGCAGCAGCACAGGTGGGACACACTGGTTGTATGACAAAAGAGGCAGTGACCTATGCACAGCCCCCTTTATACCCCCCTGCCACACCCCACCCCTTCCAGTCTATCTCCCAATCCCCTTTGCCGTTTCTCCCACCAATCCAGAAGCCCCATATACAACCTTCTAGCCATATACCTTAACCCTTTCCTACCCTGAACCCTCCCGATCGTCATGGGGCTTGTTCACCCCTATGGGGCTCACTGCCCATCTTGCAATGAGCCGTAGGAGCACTACATACTTAGGGTTCTTTCACACTTGCGTTCAGCGCAATCCGCCGCTATGGAGAAACAGCACAGTTTGTTAATTGACTGCGCTATTCTCCATAGACTTGTATTGACGACGCACTGTAACGCAAGTGTCTACGTTTCATCCGCTGGATGACGCTGTGTCGGTATTTTGACGCAGCGTCGGACAGAGGGAACGCTACATGTAGCGTTTTTTGGGTCGTTAAAATAACGCACCTTGACGGATTCCGTTGGAATCCGCCAAGGTGTCTAATGAATGTCTATGGTAGCGGATTCCGCCGCTATGCGCCAAGCGGCGGAATCCGCTGACGGATTCCATCACGTTCTACTGTGCATGATCAGCATGTCCAGCAGAATGATCTAAATCGTTTAAAATCACTTCTGGTCTCTCTCCCCCCTCTCACCCCCTCTCTCATACTCACCGATCACGGGCGTGACGCTGCACAGTTGTCACAAAGCTTCGGCGGCTTTTCCTCTTTTGAAAATGCTGGCCGCTCATTATTCAATCTTGTATTCCCTGCTTCCCCCACCCACCGGCGCCTATGATTGGTTGCAGTCAGACCCGCCAACACGCTGAGTGACAGCTGTCTCACTGCAACCAATCACGCCGCTGGTGGACGGGTCTATATCGCGCAGTACAATAAATAAATAAATAATTGAAAAAAAAACGGCATGCGGTCCCCCCAAATTTTGATACCAGCCAAGGTAAAGCCACACGACTGATGGCTGGTATTCTCAGGATAGGGAGCCCCACGTTATGGGGACCCCCCAGCTAAAAATATCAGCCAGCAGCCGCCCGGAATTGCCGCATCCATTAGATGCGACAGTCCCGGGACTCTACCCGGCTCATCTAGAATTGCCCTGGTGCGGTGGCAATCGAAGTAATAAGGAGTTAATGGCAGCAGCCCATAGCTGTCACTAAGTCCTAGGTTAATCATGACAGGCGTCTCCCCGAGATACCTTCCATAATTAACCTGTAAGTGAAAGTAAATAAACACATACACTCGAAAAATCCTTTATTTGGAATAAAAGACAAAAGAAACACCCTCTTTCACCACTTTATTAAAATCCCCAAATACCCCTCCAGGTCCGTCGTAATCCAAGAAGTCCCGCGATGCATCCAGCTCTGCTACATGAAGCTGACAGGAGCGGCAATAGAACACCGCCGCTCTCTGTCAGCTCCAGGCAGCAACCGAAGTGAATCGCGCTGTCAGCGGGGATGTCACTGAGGTAATGCCTGTGTGTGTGCGGTGATGATGAGTGCAGTAGTGCCGGGGTGTGTGTGGTGATGATGGGGGCGGTAGTGCCTGCATGTGCGGTGATGATGGGTGAGGTAGTGCCGGGGTGTGTGCGGTGATGATGAGTGCAGTAGTGCATGCGTGTGTGCGGTGATGGGGGCGGTAGTTCCTGCGTGTACGGTGATGATGGGTGCAGTAGTGACTGGGTGTGTGCGGTAATGATGGGTGCGGTAGTGCCTGCGTGTGCGTGGTGATGATGAGTGCGGTAGTGCCTGAGTGTGCGGTGATGATGGGTGCAGTAGTGCCGGGGTGTGCGCAATGATGATGAGTGCAGTAGTGTGTGCGTGTGTGCAGTGATGGGGGCGGTAATTCCTGCGTGTGCGGTGATGATGGGTGCGGTAGTGCCTGCGTGTGCGTGGTGATGATGGGTGCAAGTCTGCCTGCGTGTGTGCGGTGATGATGGGTGCGTGGGTGCCTGCGTCTGCGGTGATGATGTGGGTGGTAGTATCGGGGTGTGTGCGGTGATGATGGGAGCGGTAGTGCTGGTGTATATGCGGTGATGATGGGTGCGGTAGTGTCGGGGTGTGTGCGGTGATGATGTACGCGGTAGTGTCGGGGTGTGTGTGGTGATGACGGGGGCTCTCTCTGGGCTAAAGAAAACTTAATGCAATGCGTTATTTCACTGGAATCCATTGCCTTTATTATCACACTTTTTGCAAGGCATCCGTCACATGCGTTACACAACGCATTGTGATGGATGCCACACAACGCAAGTGTGAAAGCGCCCATACACAGCCAAGCACCTTCTGAAACTGCAGAGATTTGTGAAAGTCTATATGCTGTCATGGCAATGAGGCCCCTTAACAAAGACCCCCATGGCTGTCAACTAAAGGGTGCTGTACACGCTACGACATCACTAGCTATAGCTAGCGATGTCGAGCGCGATAGCACCCGCCCCGTCGTACGTGCGATATGTGGTGATCGTTGCCGTAGTGAACATTATCGCTACAGCAGCGTCACAAGCACATACCTGGTTAGCGACGTCGCTGTAACCGCCGAACAATCCCTCCCTCAAGGGGGAGGTGAGTGCAGCGTCATAGTGACGTCACTGCGGAGATAAGCGGGACGTAACATCCCGCCCAACTCCTTCCTTCCGCATTGCCGGTGGACGCAGGTAAGGAGATGTTCGTCGCTCCCGCGGTGTCACACATAGCGATGTGTGCTGCCGCAGGAACGACGAACAACATCGTACCGGTGGCTGCAGCGATATTAAGGAAATGAACGACGTGTCAACGATCACTGTTTTGGAACGATTTTGCGATCGTTGATCATCATTAGTTTTACACGCGGTGATGTCGCTACCGGCGCCGGATGTGCGTCACTAACGACGTGACCCCGGCAATATATCGGTAGCGATGTCGCAGCGTGTAAAGTACCCCTTAGTTCTACAATAAAACAATTGAAGCAGATTGTCTGTCATTATTATGCTGACAGGCATACCGTAATATACTGCAATACAGAAATATCACCATGCAATATAGCTGAAGTTTAAAGGCCCCATCACACACAGAGATAAATCTTTGGCAGATCTGTGGTTGCAGTGAAATCATGGACATATTGTTCCATTTGTACACAGCCACAAACCTGGCACTGATTGTCCACAATTTCACTGCAACCACAGATCTGCTGCAGATTTATCTCTGTGTGTGACAGGGCCTTAAGTCCTTAAAGAAGAACTCCATCAAGGTTTTTATCCTCTTAATATATTCCCATCATCATATCATACTTCACTGTGTACTTACAGTTGCTCATTTTACCCTTCTATCCAGTTAAACGGGTTGTCTGGTCCAAAATGATAAGTCTGCAGTCACTCTACGTGACTGCATACTTATGAATCCTCCCAGCGCATGTGTGCCGCCCCAGCAGCGGATCGAACCACTCGGATCCGTGGGCAATGTCTGTTCGTGGCTCAAGGGTTTACGGACCTGGGGGCTAAGGACCACACTCTAAAGTAAAATGGGATATTTACAGGGAGATGATAGTTCGTGACGCCACCCGTGGTGTACGGTAATTGGGAATACCACCGCTGCCGTTGTTGGGAGTACCCGAGGTGATGGAATGGGGCAGCAAGGTTTAGATTCACTGTAGTGGTCCGGTAGTCTGGAACTTGCCGTGCCCCGCTCCCCACTGTGGCTAAATGTGGGAGCCTGCTCTCAGGGCTCACGCTGAGGATTTCAGTGGGCTGCATATGTGAAAGGCCCTATCCCCCTTGTTGCGCTAGTGCCCCAATTCCGGATCTGGTGGGAACAGTCCATAAAGGCTCCGCTCTCCGCAGGTTAATTGCCGGGTTGCCTGAAGCTTCTCCCCGACCTAGAGTCTGTGTACCCCACCGTGTCTTAGGTCCCGGACCGGTGATAGGACCAGGCTGCCAACTGTTCACTCAACAGGTCCAGGCACCTTGCCTCAATCCCCTGCGACCGGGAGTCCGACTCCTCTAGGTCCAGCATAGAATACAGCGTATACTAAGGAGCTAACTGTGTATTGTGACTCCATGATGTACTTCCAGACTGATCTTCAAATCACCATTTTTTGCTGATAAAGTAGTTCATTGTGGTCATTAAAGGATTGATTGACTTGTCTTTTAAAGGATTATACAGTCATAATAATGGTTTGGTGATGGTGAGGGAGGGGTAAAGTGTCTTACAGATTCCTTTTATGGATATGGATTTTATGGATATCTCTAGCACTCTTTTGCTCACTTGAAAATGGCTATGGGCAGCACAGTGGCTCAGTGGTTAGAACCGCTGTCTTGCAGCGCAGGGGTCCTTGGTTCAAATCCCACCAAGAACAATACCTGCAAGGAGTTTGTATATTATCCTTGTGTTTGTGTAGATTTCTTCCAGGTTCATTGCACACTCTTCAGACATACTGATAGGGGATTTAGATTGTGAGTCCCAATGGGGACAGTGATGATCATATCTATAAAGGAACCTATATGTTCTCCTTGTGTGTGAGTTTCTTCCAAGTTTGTTGCACGCTCTTCAGACATACTGATAGGAAATTTAGATTGTGAGTCCCAATGGGCAGTGATAACTATATCTGTGAAGGAACCTATATGTTCTCCTTGTGTGGGTTTCTTCCAGGTTTGTTGCACACTCTACAGACATACTGATAGGGGTTTTAGTTTGTGAGTCCCAATAGGACAGTGATAACTATATCTCTAAAGCGCTGCCGAATATGATGGTGCTATATAAGTGAATAAATTGCCAGAGCCATAATGTTATGTATATTGGCTTAGAATAAATATACATTTATTTGACTTTTCTTTAACTGAAGTGCTGCCATTTCTTATTTTCTGTCCATCTGTCTATCCATATAATATACATATTATGTCATGTACTTAGTTATCTTAGATTTGCAAAAAAATATATGTTTTTCTAAACTGGTCTACTTTTCCAGGGAGACCAAATAACATACGGATTATTAAGTGCCATGTTAATTGATCCAAAGATAATCAGGCTAAAATCCTAACAGCGTTCTCCTTTTTCTCTTTGTTCTCAGACATTTTAGGTATCACAGACCTTTCCACCTGAAAGGAAATGGCTTTGGAGAATAATACCCATCGCAGTTATTCAATTATACCATGCTTCATCTTTGTGGAGGTAAGAGCTATTTGTCGTCTTGGAAAGCAACCGGGTTGCTATGGTTACAGTTGCAGATCAGTAAACAAGTCACTGTACGGCTTCATACCCAGTTGATATCTACCAGGGTTTATTGTTATTACATTGTATGTGTCAGTGAAAATCTTATGGAGCAGCTGGAGGACAAGGCCTACATGCTTTGTAATATGGTGCAGGATTTCTGGCATTCTGTATACGGAAAATACCAGATCCTTCATCATAAAGGGGATTAATAATGTTATATTTGCAGAGGCTTAATACAATATACAAAGAATATCAATGTTCATTGGGACAAGGGAGGCATGTCGATCAATAAATGACAGCAAATCAATGAGTTGGTAAAAGCAACCATACAAATAATTGAAAGAACATCCGTGGCCTCTTGGATGCTATTAATGCCGTAAATTAGGTTTGAAGTCAATGGAGTACAAACATTACTATCACATTAGCAGTGAAAACAGATTTGTGAAGTCTCTGGGCATTCAGTTCATGAGATTACATGGAACATGGATGAACAGATGGCGATCTGCCACCCTGAGGGTCACGTTATCTGGGCAGCAGCAGAGATACCAGCAGGGTTAACATCATGGCACTACTATCCAAAGATGTCACATAGACCAGACACAGTCTGATGAGCCGGAGGAGATCGCAGCATGGACAAGCATTCATTTTTAGATAGCACAAAACTAAAACATGTGTTTGTTTGTTGTTTTTTTTTTGCAAACGTCATTAGTTGTCAATTACTGTACTATTAGATGCAAACAAAACATTTCATGACTTGTTTTATTAACCTCTTTCCACCCACAATGTACCATTACTTTATTGACAAGAGACCGCTAGCGCACCATGGCAGAAGGTTGGTGGCCAATCAAGGTGCTTTACATGTTATTTCCATCTCATCCATACATTCAGTCCATGAGCATCATGTACTCAGAGCTAGAGTTGAGCGAGTACCTAACTATTCGTACTCGCTATACTCATAACGAGTACAGTCTAATACTCGTGTATTCATTCCGAATAGTGTGTGCAATGCAAGTCAGTGGGGAAAACTCACAAAGTAATGAGTAACCCAAATTCCGCACTATTCATGCAAGTAGCGAATAGTGCAGAATTCAAGTTACTCGCTACTTTGCGAGTTTTTCCCCATTGACTTGCATTGCACACGCTATTCCGAATGAATACGTGAGTATTAGACAGTATTTGTTATGAGAATAGCGAGTACGAATAGTTAGGTACTCGTTCAACTCTAATCAGAGCTTATAAAATAATCGTCCAAGTACCATCCAGAAAAATGGACAAATTAATCTCAATTATCCTGAAATCTGTATGGCATTCATTTTTTATATATTAGCAACATAGACGAGCAAGCGCTACCATTCTCGGGTGTTTAGTACTTGTAGCGAGGAATTGGACGCTCGTACAAGCGCGATTGAACTACCCAAGTAGAATAAAAGTCATTGGGAACTTCCGGAAAAATGCTCTAGTTTGCCATTGGCTTCCATTATACTCGGTACTTGAGTCTTGCCCATCCAAGCACCAACTGCTCGTTAGGACTACCAAACACATGAGCATGGTAGTGCTCGCTCATCACTAATCAGCAATTATTAAAGTTTACAAGACCAAATACATGACCACTGAGGAAGGATTTTCCGGTCATGATGGTTACTATACCCCTTAAAACTTAACCTAAAAATAATACACCGACTGCATGCGACTTGGTTAAACAAATTGGCCACAGCAGCCTTTATTACCTATTATTAACATACTACCACAAAGGGGGCGCCGTCCAACGGGCGACCCCAAACACACAATAATAGGTAACACATAATAATAAACGGTACATGAAACCCTATGTAGGCCCGGTCCAGAAACCCTTTCCTACACCAATATCCCTGGCCGCAACACTCCGACCCAGAGATGAGGTATTAATCACCCCACGGATTAATAGCCCCCAAACTTTGCAGAACCCCGTGCCTGCAATTTCCCGGAACCCAGAGACACCATACCAAGACAGTGCCTCTCGGTCCAGCTACAAATCCCTTCCAACCGCTTCTGGACCAGACCTACCCCCGCTGCTGCGACAAAACATACATCCCTTTTATAATAATTCCTTGTTGTCTTTTTTTTTTTTTTTTTTTTGAACATAGTTAAACAAACTCACAAACACAAAAAGGGGGGGTGGGCGGGAATCTGTCGCCGTCCGGAGTCCAAAAGGGGAGGTAAGACCCTCCCTCATCGCTTTTATACTCCCCCCCCCTCCCCTACAGGGATCCTTTCTCCACCAATCCCCTATACCTTCCCATAATGCCCCTCATTATAACTTTATTAACCCCTCACTCCCTCCCTTCCCTCTGGTCATGTCGCCCCTCCCCCCTATGGGGTCCATGGCTTTCTTGACCACTGAGGAAGGATTTTCCGGTCGTGATGGTTACTATACCCCTTAAAACTTAACCTAAAAATAATACACCGACTGCATGCGACTTGGTTAAACAAATTGGCCACAGCAGCCTTTATTACCTATTATTAACATACTACCACAAAGGGGGCGCCGTCCAACGGGCGACCCCAAACACACAATAATAGGTAACACATAATAATAAACGGTACATGAAACCCTATGTAGGCCCGGTCCAGAAACCCTTTCCTACACCAATATCCCTGGCCGCAACACTCCGACCCAGAGATGAGGTATTAATCACCCCACGGATTAATACCCCCCAAACTTTGCAGAACCCCGTGCCTGCAATTTCCCAGAACCCAGAGACACCATACCAAGACAGTGCCTCTCGGTCCAGCTACAAATCCCTTCCAACCGCTTCTGGACCAGACCTACCCCCGCCACAGGACAGGACACGTGACACCTTACGTGGCCTGGACCCGCCACACGCCCAAGGCTTGCTCCACACCATCCCGCAAACCCAGGGCCCATAAATCAGAACCAATGTCATTAAGATGAACCCCATCACCTCTCCGAAACTGCCACTTCGCCGATTCCAGGTCCACATGCCTCACCACCACGACGCCGTTTCTCCGCACGAAACGCACAACCACCCTGTTCACTTGTGCCCAGGCGCGATTAATCTTCTCAACCGACCGGGCCCCCCTCCACCATAATCTGGCCACAATATCCGACCACACCACTATCAGGCCCGGATACCTTGCCCATAACCGCAGTAGGTCGATCTTAATGTCCCAAATCAGATCGCGGGATGCCCGCGAACCCAGGTCATTGCCCCCCACGTGCAAAACCAACACGTTCGGGGGTCTGTCCATCCTGCAATAGTATTCAAATTCCGGCACGACCCTGCTCCATTCCATGCCCCGCACTCCAATCCACTTGACCGATGCCAGCGATCTGTCCACACCCAACTGCCGACCATTCGGGCGAGCATCGGCCCGACGGGCCCCCCAAAAAACGAACGAGTGCCCCAGGATCCAGATCAGACACACTCCTACAATAAAGGAAACAATTTTAACAACAGCACCAGCATTCCAGATTGCAACAAAGAACAACAAAAACCTAACGGCAGAACAAACAAACTCCCCACCAGAGCCCTCAACGAGATAATAACTGCGGGCGCACATAACCACGAAAACGAGAGGACTCCCACCGACCAATCCGTCTCACCATGTCATCTCCAAGACCCCAACGAGAAGCCTCGGTAGCCGCCCCAATCCTGAACGAATGGGACCCGTAATCCTCTGGGCGCTCACCCGCCCAGCGCAAACAACTCCTCAGCACTGCCACAAACTGATAACGAGACAACCAAGCCCCGTCCTCGTGACGTAGCAGCGGGCCCGGAAGACCGCCCCGCAGACCACAAAACTGACTCACCACCTGCACCGGGCACAAGCCATCCCCTTGCACCGCATACAACACTACCAACCTGCCCCGACCCATCTGGTCCGTCTTGGACCGCCGAAGCCGACACTCCACTCTCTGTCCCACTACCGACACATCCTCGAATAGCAAACCACCCCCACTCACCCTTGACGGGCTCACCAATTCTCCTATCCGAAAAGCCCCGAAAAAAGCCAACACGAAAGCAGTTTTAAACAACACCGTCTCATACGCTGAGACACAAATGCCCTGCAAACCATCCACCAAACGCCGTAACAAGTCCAACGAAATGGGCCGCCTAGTGTCCCGCACCTTCACCCCTTTCCGAAAACCTTTCAATGCTTGCCGTACCCGAAAGTCCCGTGAAACGTCCTGCTCACCCCTAACCTTTAACCAGAAGGCCACGGCCGCCACCCTAATCGCCACCGCCGACGCTGACCTCCCAGCCCTAAAATCCTCACTCACCAATGCCAAGAGCGACAGTAAATAATCCACTCGCCCGTTACCAAACATCTCACCCAGCACTGCCTGCCACTCAACCCACACCTTAGCATAACGGCACCAAGTCACCTCGGTCACCGAATTCCTAATCAAACCCGCAATCACTGCCTCACCAGGCTCCACAATTCCTCTGGGCACACCGCTCCGACCTCGTCCGCCCCCGGCAGTAACTCCCGAAACCTGTGGAACTGAAAACGAGATAAAGCGTCAGCCACCCCGTTATCCACCCCCGGCACATGTTTTGCAACCACATGAATATTCCACAGCAAACACTTGAGCACCAAATGCCGCAAATATGCCACTACAGGTCCAGATTTTGCTGACAAGCTGTTTATTGCATGTACAACTGCCTGATTATCGCAATGGAAGCACACCTTACGTCCCGAAAATTGCGACCCCCACAACTCCACCGCCACCACGATTGGAAACAACTCGAGCAGGGCCAGATTTTTGACAAGGCCACCCTGTCGCCAATCCTCGGGCCACCTTCCCACACACCAATGACCCTGAAAAATGGCGCCGAAACCCGCCGACCCGACCGCATCCGTATATAGTTCCAGAGCATCATTGGGCACCACCTTCTTCAACCACAAAGTGCGGCCGTTAAAATGTCGCAAGAAGACGTCCCAAACCAACAAGTCTGCCTTGATCTCCCGCGTGACCCGCACGAAATGCGCCGATGACCGTACGCCTGCCGTAGCTGCCGCCAACCTCCTGGCGAAAACACGCCCCATCGGCATAATCCTGCATGCAAAATTCAGCTTTCCAAGCAAAGACTGTACCACCTTAAGCCGCACTTTTTTTTGCTGCCAGCATTGCTGCAACCGCACTCCGCAAATCCACAATCTTGTCCTCTGGCAACCTACATTCCATGGCCAGCGAGTCGATTTCAATCCCCAGGAACCGCATAACCGGCGCCGGCCCCTCCGTTTTTTCCTGCGCCAAAGGGATCCCGAACCGATCCGCCACTCTCTGCAAGGCGAACAACAAACCAGCGCAAACCATGGAACCCGCCGGACCAACACACAGAAAATCATCCAAATAATGAATAATGGACGACAAGCCGGACACGTCCCGCACCACCCACTCAACAAAGGAGCTAAAAGCCTCAAAATATGAACAAGAAATCGAACAGCCCATGGGCAAACAACGATCAACATAAAACTTCCCGTTCCACCAGCAACCCAGAAGGTGCTGACTCTCCGGATGCACCGGCAACAAACGAAACGCCGATTCTACATCCGCCTTTGCCATCAATGCACCGCGTCCTGCCGCCCGTACCAAGTCCAACGCTTTGTCGAACGAGACGTAGTACACCGCCGACAATTTCGGCGCAATGCCGTCATTCACAGACGACCCCTCCGGAAATGAAAGATGATGAATGAGCCAAAATTTATTCGGCTCCTTCTTTGGCACCACCCCCAGCGGGGACACCACCAAATTACTGCACAGAGGGCTCTCAAATGGGCCCCCCATCCTGCCCAGCTCAACCTCTTTACCCAACTTCTCACCCACAACCATAGGGTGGTCCCTTGCCGACTGTAAGTTGCGACAAACCGGAGGCAATGCCTCAACCGCGTACCAAAAAAACAAACCGCAAAAGCGACGCCGCTGCCCCGTCCGGGTACCTACTTAAAAACGGCGCCATCGCCTCTATTTTCACCGGCGTCCTCCCTTTTTCCAGACCCGTCCCCAGCCTTGCCTCTCCCTTTCTTAAAGCATTTGGACAAACTATGTCCCCCCCCGCAGCCGGAGCACTCATGCTTGAACCTACACGCTGCGCCAAATTTG